>NW_024582054.1:12246321-12310371 GCF_017639235.1 Corvus kubaryi
TTATTTTATTTTATTTTATTTTATTTTATTTTATTTTATTTTATTTTTTTTTAACTATGAAGAAACGGAAAGCGCAGCCGGGGAGCGCGGGCAGCCCAGCAGCCCCGTGCGGTGCCCCGGCTGCGGTACCACCGCGCTCTCCCGTCGCCGCCGCCGCTGCCACCGCCGGGCCTCCGCCCTGCCCCGGGCGCGCTCCTCAGCGGGGACGGCGTTGTCACCTTAGTGCGGGCGGGTGGGGGCCCCACAGGCGCCATTCTGATGGCTGAGCCAGGGCAACACCTCACGGCCACCATTTTACTTCCCCCGCATAGGTGGCACTCTATCGCTGCAGGGCCTCTCGGCTGCCACGGCCCTGCCTCGGGCAGACCAGTGCCACACAGCAGCCATTTTGCTGCCTGAGGCACGGCACGTACCTGCAGGCCACCGTGGCCCTGTCTCAGGCAGAGCAGCACCTCACAGTGACCAATTTACTACCTCCGGCAAGGGTGACTGCCTTTGGGGGCACCATTACCAAGCCTTGAGGAGGATGAGGGACATGTGTAGAGGTTCCAGCCATCTTTGGGCTGATCAAGCTGATTAACAGAGCCCCAGACTTCCAGTGTCCTGCACAGAAGAGTGCCCCTTCCAACATACCCTTATCGCTTACTTAACTGAGTGTGCACTGTGAGCTTGAATCACTGTCCAGGGCTAGAAGAGAGCGCTGGAGGAGACTAAATATCATTCTAGTTCAGTGTTCCCTGGGATGCTCACTTTTGGACTGAGCTGCTGGGAGGGTATGTGCAGTCATACGAATTTCCCTCCATTCAGCCCTGTACTACTCTGCACCTGGAGGTGCCAGGAGAGCATCCTCGGGGCCAACCCTGCAGTGAACCTGCCTTTGGCCTGTGAGAAAGGCACATTGTTACTGTAGCTACACGATTTACTAACCCGACCATTTCTAAGGTTTACCAGGGTATTTCTAACCCATGAATCTCTTCCTATTTGATGGAATTTAAAAACAGGAGAGAGAGAAAACTCAGGTGTAACATAATTAAACTCCCCTTAATACACCCGGAGCGAGGTTTTTACTGGGGTACACAGTGTATCTCCTGCCTTTTCTTCAGTCCACGTTCACAATAGTCTGCTCCTGCCTCCTTTGCAGCCAGCGATGAAAGGGTGAAGTCCAGTGTCAACACAACTGATGGAGAGAAGATTTTCACTGTGCCTTCCTGAAAAGATAGTGAATGGGTACCTCAGGCTGTGCCCCTGCGAAAATACATGCCCTCAAGAGGAACAACAAAGCCTGCTGTAAAGGAAGGCAACGCAGAGTTGCAACACATCTAATGCCTCTTCTGTTGGCTTTTCTCAATCCATATATTCTTTTCCTTTCTCCTTTTCCTCAAAGCCTGGCATCAGGTCTTTAGCACTATCCTGGCAACACAAGTGGTGCTAAGATCATGGTATGAGGGAGGAGGACTAGTAACAGCAGGCAACTAAAGCTAAATGATGGGGAGGGAGGGGACTGCTGGGGGCAGGAAGCTGTTGGATGCATGTCTGGGCAGCACTATCCATCCTCCTGCAATCCCAGCTCCTGCTGCTTCATGTGCTTAAGAGAAGTCCTGTAAATGATAAAGCAGCATGTTTCCTCTGAAGTGAACTGATAAAATAGCACATTTCAATGGAATATGGTTCCATCAGAGCTCCTCTGTCTTGCTCTTGAGACAGTCTTCATGCATAAAGCACTGTTGTTTGTGAAGAGCAAGAGCTTCAAGGGCTGACAGCAGCTGTAAACTGTAGTGGCCCTGCTTTAGCAAGTGCAAAGTCACATGTTTTCCTCTAGTAAGGGCTTTTCGGAACTGCACATAGCAGTGAGTCATGCTTTTTTTGTCATACTTAAATTTGTGACAGCTCACTTCAGGTCAGGCAACTTAGTGCTTTCACATGAATGGTCTGTGTGGTTCAGTTTTGGCTGTGCCAGTAGCCTCTGACAGCAAACTTTCAGCACCTGCAAATGGCCCTACCTGTCTTAACTCTAAATTAAATATTTTGAACAAGTTATAAACAAATATAAAGAACCAAACCTACAAGTCTGGCTGAAAAGTCCTTTCTCTTTGGGCAAATGATAGTAAGTGATGATGTGGAGGAGCAGTTACTCTGCTGAATTACAAATTAAGTACAAATTAGTGATATTCACTATGGTCACAGACTGAAGCTGGTTTAACTCATTCTTCTTAGTGTTATGTTAGGTAGACTATTGCAAGTGCACAGCAGTTATGTGTTTCAGCGGCCAAAGATCCTGAAAGTAAAAATCTGCTCTGCTGCACATGCAGAAATAACCCACAGTGCGGCAAACTGGGCTTTATGTTTGAGGGTTTTATGTACGGAACAAAATAGGTACTTGCAGAGACCTGCTGCAGGATCCTTGTTGGGAGGTCTATGTGACATGCAGTAATTCAGTGGGGTTTATAAAATGTGACATAGTTGGCATTAACCAAAACAGGTTTTTCATGTGCCTTCCAGAGAAAAGCAGTTAATGCAACCTCATAGCTGATGATACGTGTTCTGGTTTTTGTGGAAGTCAGTATTTGGTACTACATCAGTATGCCTAAGTCACTCTGGTACAGCCTATATCTCATTGCACCTTGTCTGTACTTTTGTATCTTTTATTTTAAAGCAACAGTTGATATAAGAAAAAGAAGAATCACTTAAATATTGGTAAAGGTTGGTTTTCACTATGACAAGCTAGCTAAGTCAGCTGCAATAGCCACAACATGGTGTTGAATGGATAAATGCCCCAATGACACAACACTTGACAGAATGATGCACGTGTTGATTAGTCCAGTGAAAAGTACTGCTTAATTGTACCATCTTGATGAAAATTGTACCAGCTTGATGAAACCATGATGAAATATTTTTGAGACACTTTTTTGTGTCTGCCATGGTAGAATCAAGTTTTAAATAGATGCAAAATAGATGTATGCTGAATGAAGACTTATCTTTCTTCAGCCACTATGTCAATCTCAAATCAAACAAACTAAAACAAAAAAAGAGGAGGACAAAAATATCCAGTAAGGGAATTCTAAGAAGGAAGAAGCTTGCAATGATCAGCAAAAGTAAAGAAAAATGTAGATAATTAAGTATCATTGTATAATTAATTAAACTTCTATATTATGTCTATATTGTTGGTTGCTAAGTTTGCAATTTTTATTTATAAAGTATTTCAATTGCTTATAAAGAATTACACAGCTAATCAGTTAGAACTGAAATACATTTTGGCTAAATACCTATAATTACAGTTGTTTCATACCTGAGCCCCTGTTACTGATGTTGTGTAACAAGCAGTCCTGATTGCTGACATCAGCCCACTTAATGTTCCTGCATTTATGTGATAATTAGATAAAATCAAATAAAGACTTTCTAGTAACTTCATAAAATGAAGTAAATATATTTACTGAGATTAGCATAGATCTAAAATATTATTTATGGCTTCATCTTTTTCTAACACTGAAAAGGAGCATGAAAATACATAAGTGTTTTATCTAGGCAGTATTACTTTCTAAAAGTAACAGTGTGGATGTCTATGGTATGTGAAGTGAGATTTGCAGAGATAACATCTTTGATTAGACCCACTATTTAGAAAAATACAGACAATTCAAGTTTTTGTGCTTGGAAGGTCTCTGCTTCTTCCAGGTTTGTCAGCTCTCGCTTGCACCCTTAGACCATCACTGCTACAACTTTATATGTTCATGTTGACCTAGAATACATAGAGGACCAAACTAAGATGATCTGGTACATAAGCATGTGGAAATGATAGTCTGTTTAGAAATGAAGCTTCAAAGATATTCTAGAGTATCAGCTTATCCAGAAGATGCTTCAGGCCAGAAAATCTGACAAAAAACCTTTGGTCAATTGAAGTAGCAGATTTGGATTGAGTTGTAGATCTTTCCCCCAAAGCATCAGTTATTCAGTTCATACTACGGGTAAAATGTATGGGTACTATACATGTCACAGAACATGTATACTTTACAGAATTTTAAATGTTAGAGCAGTAAAACCACATTTGTTTACCCCAAGGTAAAATTCATTGTAGAGCAGAGGGCCTGCAAAGGGAGTTTTTCCTGCATTAACTTGAAAGTGGAGATGTACAGTGAGCGTGAGCAAAGTGAATGCTCTACAGCAGTCACTCCATGCCTAGTGGAAGCCAGAAGGAAGGATGCTCTAGCCTTTGGTCATGCACACCCAAGGTGACCACAGGAAGAGTCAGTAGAGGCTGGGATTTTCTCTTTCTATCTGTAGGCTCGAGGAGATCAGCACTGTAGTGTATCAGGCTCCATACAAACTGGCAGTCGAATTTCAGTCCTCCAAGCTTTCTGTTCTCCTGTGTTCAAATCTTTATTTCACTGATTCAGTCCTACTAAAGCTCATCCTGTTACACACTTCGTGGTTGAGTCCTAGCCTTATGGATCAGTTTGCTCTTAAACTTTCCTCAATCTGAGTAACCTACAGCACTGCTTCTTTCCTTGACATCTCTGACATGTATCCTAGGTGTCTGCTTTTCATCTTTAATCCCTTTACAAAAATGTGTTCTTGATGGCCACCTGCCATAAGACAGCAAGAGCAGCTTTGGCTTGCCAGGCTTCTCATTAAAGTGAGTACCTCAAGCTCCAGCTTTCCAGGCTCCAGTTTATCATTTCCTGGGCACATGTAGCAGCAAGACAACACAAAGTTTGTGAAGATTTTGAAGTCAGTCACTCTGTACCTGGACAGACAACAATAACAAACTTTTACAGGTGTTTCTTTATCTCCTCAATCTTGTTTGTCCTCCACATTCAGATGAGTACAGAATCTGCAGAAATCTTTGTCTTTCCTATCCTGCCATCATAAGCTTTTCCCTGAATTGTGGAATTTTCCTTCCATGTGTCTAGTTTTGTTTCTTTCATCTGATCTTGCAGTTAAACAAAACCATTCTGCTTTGGAAGTATGCCCATCTGTTCTGCCCCAGCATCCTTTGTCTGTCTGCAAGTTACCTTCGAGTGACCCTGCAGTCTTTCAAACTGTGTGGTTTAAAAGCAGTCCTGTTAGCTCCTCTTCTCTTTCAAATCCTTCAGAAAGGCTGGAAATAAGTGATTTCAGCCATTCCATTGCTTGAAAATTAGTTTTGATTGTTTCTCATTAGCTGGATACATGGCAGAGCCATGACAAAAAATAGCCAATTTGGAATCTTTTAAGATAAAACAATTGTATAGTAGTTTAATAAAATTAATTGGAATTTTTCATTATATACAGATTCTCCAGGTGATCGCATGGACGTTTTCACATCTTGTGATTTTATGAGGAAACTCCGAATATTTAGGTTTATTCAAAATTTCAGTTTCCTGGAATCACGTGGCTACATGAAAATATAAGTTTTCTTTTCTTCAGGAAATTCTTATATGAACATAACCAGAGAATGGCTTTGTTGGATTAGATCTAAATGATCCAGGATGCACTGTCTGACAGCGTTCAATGGCAAACTCTCAGACTCTAATAGATAGGGGAAATACAGCATGATACTACCGTGTTTTCCCTTAGACATCTAAGAAATCAGTGATTTAATGATTTCCTGAGCAGAAACTTGCACTGAGGTCATGTTGTGGCTAGTAACCACATGAAGAGTTTAATTCCATAAATTTGTCTAAGGTGTTTTAACCCCCTTGCACTTCTGGCCCCATAAACCCCTGCATCAATGAATTTCACAAAAAGATTATGCAGCATTTATTTTTGTTACTTTTAAACCTACTACTTCATCCTTTCACTAGATGCCCTCTTGGTCTTCCTTATTCACCTTCTTCTTGTCATTCTTTACAGGTCTTGGTTTCCAAGCTGAAGAGTCTTAGTGTAATAAACTAAGACTTGGTAAGAAACTATGTTATCTTACTGATAATTCTGATCTGTTCTTCTTTTTTTTTCCCCTGAGTCCATTTAACCTTATATTCCTTTGTGGCGGGTTCACTGTAGGGCTATAGTCTAATGTGTGGCTGCAGTATGAATTTGTTCATTTGTTTCTGTTTTCTTCTCTATCTCCCCCAGTAGCTTCTAACATGTCATGTATCAGCCATTCAATGGTCATTACTGACCATTGATATTTTCAGAGGACTATACAAAAAGGTTGCCAAAAGCTCCTTCCTGCTAGTTAATTTAGAGCCTATCTCCGTGTATGTAGAGCTGTATGTAAAGGGATTGTTTTTCTTCAGGTTTATTACTTTGCATACATCAACATTAGGTTTAATAGCCATTTTAGTGGACACTTACTACATGTGGGATCTTGAGATCTTTCTAAAATTCTCCATAATCAGCTCTAGTTTTGAAGAGCTTGAGTATCAGCAACAGTCTCTCTTTACTCATGGCACCCCCCATTTTCTTATAATTTATAAGTATTCTGGACAGAGTTTAGCTAGAGTGTACTGGTAACCTATTTCTATATTTTTCATCAACATGGTAAAACCTAGACATTTATTCCTTCCTCTAAGCAGAGAACCTACCATCTTATGCCAGAACAGTTTAATTTCAGAATCTTTGATGAAGAACTTTATCAAAAACTTTTTTTAAAATCTGCTATACACTGTGTAGTCAATATATAAGCATTGATTTTTTTTTTTTTCCCCAAATCAGTGCTGAAGTTGCTGACAGCTGTTTGCTTAGGAAAACTCTGGGGGAAACCAAACACTCAAATTTGGTAAGTGCATAAACAGGATTCTACACATGTATTAAAAATTGTTATCTTAAAGCCTGTTTTGTAACTTTTCAATGATTGGTGTTGGCAATGCAACTAATTGCATGTAATTGGTAGTACTTTACTATTTATTTCCCTTTCCTTTCTGTATGGCTTTTATTATGCATGGCTACTTGTAGTTAGGGAGGAGGTGCCTCGCTAAAAACCTGATTTACTGAAATAAACCCTAAGATTTACTCTGAAACTGAAGGGGATTTCTGGAGTTCCTAAGCTTTGCATTAGTGTGGTGCAGAAGGCAGAGTATCAGGGCCAGTAAGCCAAAGCCACTTTTCCTATGCAAAAAACTGAATGGTGTAAAATGCTATCATTAATAGGCACTCATAGTACTGGAGATAAATGTAAAGAGGGAAACTGCAAGCATACTTACAAATACAGAAGGCTTAACTGTACCATTTATCCACAGTTGCCTAAATTAAATCAGAGGATGTGGGGTTACTGTGCTTCCAAAAGTACCAGGCAATATAGCTGCTAACCACAGAAACCTTCCAGCAAGAGATTCTCTGTGGCCATATCAGGCTCCAGGTTTCCCATATATAATGTGCAATACTAAGTAAGGTGGACAGAAATATCAGGAAAATACAAGGAGTGAGGTGGTCTCAGTTACTCTTACTGAATCTCCAATGAGAGTAGTCTATGTGCCATGACACTCGTTAGCCATTGAGTCCTGAATATGAAAGTACTGATCCTGACATTATTTTATTAAGTGGAGATGCAGAAATGTCATAAGAGCTGTAGCATTTATCTTTTAGATGCAGTCCTGAAATTGCGGTATAGAAAATAGGAGGTTGCTTTCTTAGTGTTTGTGCCTTCTCTTCTATTGCTCTTGTATCACAGTTTAAATTATCAATATCTATACTTCACTGCAGCTTCCTACTTTGATAGAGAAATGTACTTGACTCCCTACAGTTATTGCAATTGGAGGGGGATCTGATTAGGATGCTTTTCCTAATTAAGTGATATCACCTAAAGTGAGTTTCCCTACCATTGTCTCACTGCGGTGTAAAAATAACAACAGAGGAGAATCATTTGGTTATTTTATTTTCCTGATTAAAATGTCTTTACTAATTCAAATTTTACAGGGTAAAATTCCATCTTAATGAAAGACTGAGGGTCAGTTTTCTAACACAGCTAATTATGTGTCCTCATATCCCAATCACAGTTAGGGCTCAATTCTGTTGAATTCAGCAGCAGCACGTCTCAGTAGATCCATATGTAAGGAGAAAGCCCAAGGTGGATACTCAGCCACCAGAGATCAAACAAAAGGTCCTTCAGAATGTTTTCCGCCTGCTGCCAAGTCTGAGAGAAAGCTTTATATCCTGCTCTCCCCAACCAAATACAGCATAAATGTGAGTTTACACAGTGTGCCCGAACTTCTTTGACTTCAGCCAATTCCATAAGAACTGTTTCTTTCAGATTCAATTTTTATGTTTCTGCTTTTGCAATAAAGCACTCATCCGAGAGGAAATATTCTTCTAGAGTCTTCTCCCTTTCTGTACACCTTTTAAAGATGCATCTGAACCCGTATTTGGCCGAAAATCTGCTCTCCTGGTGCAGGTAGTTCCATTGAACTGGTTGGCCAAATAAAGAGGGTTTGGAGCATTTTTCTGTACCTTATGTTTCTTGTTAATAACTACAAATATGATAGATGAGCTTTGTGTTTTATCAGCACTTTCTCTTTGGTTCTCCACCCTATTTAGGCATCTGTTCATGAGGTTGCATAAGAAACCTTTTTAAGACCTTAGAAGTTTAATGGGCGTGGTCTTAAAAATGATAGACATTTCCTCCAGAAAAAGAAATCGTTTATTATGGAAAATATTTATTTTACTTAAGAAAGATAGAAGTTAAATATATTCATTTTTATTAAGGACTTGAAGGCATAGCTGTTGGATCCAAGTCCTGCAGTTCTTACAGCTGAATACCATGTTTATGGAATTCTTTCCGAAAACACGTTTCAGGATCAGGCCTGGTTAGATAGATTTTCTAAATAGATTACTGTGTAATGTTCATTCATTCATTTATTGTTTGTTTACTTTTAACTCTAAAATATATGTAGCTTCAATCTTTCTCACAATTGAATGCAGCACACTTTAAAAATCTGTTTTCTTTATACTGGTATAAAAGTTGAAGCAGGATTTCATATGGCTCATTCATTTCATTTTGACTAGTAGCACTCTGTAAAGAATATTTCATCCCTGTGCTGCTGTCTTCTGTGCCTTTGTGCCTGTGTGCTTAGCCACCAAGTAGTTTTCTTTCTTCTACTTCCTTTCTCAGTACTGTTGTTTTTATTGATTCTATTACAATAAGTAACACACAAAAGAGAAGATTAGGACAGAAAGATTTCCCCAGTCCATCAATAAATTTCCTAGGCTTCATTACCTGTAATTTCTTGAAAAGACTTAGAATTACATTTACATTGTGTAAATAAAATGTATAATCCAAGGGATCAGCTCTTTCTCATTCAATAATGTATACCAAAAATAATTCAGCTGAAGCCAGTGGCTTAAAATGTGTATGAGAGTGCAAAAAACCAGGCTGGTGTACAAAATGGCAAATTCTTGTCACTTCTGCTTAGGCAAAAATCTAGAGAAGGACAGCTGTGAGAGTTTTTTCCAAATAAGAATTTTGATCCTCAGCCAAGGAACATGAAGAAGACCAGAATTAACTACCAGTATTTTCTAGATAGAAGTGTTTGATAGACTGTTCTGTGCTTGTGATTTTTTTTTTAATCTTCAATTCTTTTTTTTTTCACTTGTACACACCACACCAGATTCTCTCCATACTAGCAGAAGACAATTTTACTGTTGAACATTATGACAAACTAAGTGACTGAATTTTCTGTTTAAAATTTTCTCCTACAGTATATCCTCCTATTTACCCAAAGTCTAGTATCAACTTTCTGTAACTCCGTATAATTCCCTTTACAACTTTGTCTATCAAAAGAATTCAAATATTTTTACCTAAACCATTTGACCTTTCCCTGAGATATATCTGCTTTAAGAAACAATGAGTTCAGACACAATTCTGTGACTACTTTAATATTCAAAGTTGGCATTGAGGCACTGACTTTGTATTTACCAAAAAAATGGGATCAGCCATGTAATTTTTCATTAGCCTCTGATCATAAAATTTCCAGTGTGTTAAGAACATTGCAGTCTTTACAAGCAAACAGTGTCTCATTCACAAACGTTTAATTGAAACATGAACATGAATGGCACAATTTTCCTGCTGGTCAGTTTTGAACATGTCCTGTAATAGAAGCATTAAATAATTTGAAGGCATATGCTCTATTGCAGTATTTTATTAAATACAAGTGAGACTTCAGAGAGGCTTAAGAGCAGTCTTTGAAATTGCATTTACTTCTGCTTTCAATTCTTATTGAAAGGGGTTTGGGATTGTTTTTTACTGGTTTTTTTTGTTTGGTTTTTTTTTGGTTTTTTTTCCCCAAAAGCAATCAAACTAATGATACAAGGTAGTTGCCTTTTTAAGTGTGAATCCTTGCATTCCCTCTTGCTAATTAATCCCATTGCCAAACCCCATTCAATTTTGTAATAAAGGTGGCCCCTTTTCGGTTGGGTCTGGTATTTACAACTGAGGCGCAGAAAATGTCTTAGTACTACTTACTTGTTGTTATAACATGAAGAGCAACAGTGAACAAATAATAAATAATCTCTGAGGAAAACATGTTGCTAGGATTCAGAAAGTTCACAAAAAGAGCTGTCTCGGTCTGTATGTCTTTTTAGACAAAATATTTTTTTGTCTTCTCTATTCTTTAGTTTGTATCCTTGTTTAAAAATGGGATTCTGAGTTTGGAAGCATTGACTCTGATCTCAACAATAGTACGTGTTTATAAATATGTACACAGTGAATACTAAATCCCAGATTTTAAAATAATACCTTTTAAAGCAAATACTGTATTCTGATGTTTTAACTGATGTTAATCCATAGACAAGCTTTGGCATTCTTCACTCTGAAGTTACAGTCACTTTTCTGGAAAGAAAACATTTTAGACATTTCATCTCAGCTGTTATGTAAAATGGGAAGCCATTAAGTACCTTTTTGAAATGCATGATGCAAAGGGTCTTAGCCTTTTAAATACATACATTGCACAATCAAAATTAAATGACATAGATATAATGCATTAAATAGGGTGCTTCTCCTTGGAAAGTTGTTGGCCTTATACAAGTAAATGCTGCACCCTCCTCTGGGCCAGAATATTAGTTGAATAGTTGCAATAAGAAGAAAGATCAGATGCTATTTAAAGGCATTAAGCAAAGTGTAGATGCTTAATACAGGTGACTCAGCTTTGCATTCAGTTAATATGGAAATAATTATTATAATGTAGCACTTCATTATTTATAATGCATTAAATGGAGATTTTTGTATGACGCCTTTACAAACAGTTCTCTTGCATAACAGATAATTGAAGTACACAAAAATTAAAATAAATACAGAAAGGCTAAAAGGTCTTTTAAAAAGCAATATATATGATTTGATAATTAAGAACAGATATTAACACACGCAAATAGAATTATAAACCACACTGTTCAGTGGTTTAATCTCTGTTTTTATGGAAATTTTTAATACATCTTCTCTGGTGCAGGAATACTGCCTGAAATAACTCCACAATTTGAATGAAAAAGCTATATATTTTCTGTTTATTTTCTTCATGTAGAGTGTGGGAAATGTTTATTCTAAAGCCCATATGAAGCACTGGTGTGAGAAATGTTGTAAAGCATTTCATGTTGACTGGAGCTAATTAACAGCGATGCTCCAGTGTTGTTCTCGATTTTAAGCAGGAATACACAGTACAATACCTTTTATTTTTCTGTTCAATAGATTTTTGCTTAAAACCAGATAAATTCAATATCCTTACAATATTAACCAGGTTTTTTCTTAAAATATTCTTGGTAGATACACTAGAAATATATCCACTGGCTTTTTATTTTTTAAAGTAAAATAAAATTCGATGAATTTGTGCCCCTCTCTAAGTACAGTGTATATGTGAAACATACTGCTTTGTGATTGCATTTCTAAATCAGAGCTACATTTTTTAAGATAGGTATACAAAGAAAACAAGTCCAGATATAGAGAAAACTGAAAGAAAATAAATTATTTATTTCCCCTTCTCTAATACACAAGCTAACTTTGAATTAGAAGTAAATGATGCTACACTCTACATCCTACCTTTACTTCTGTTTATCTGTGGAGGTACATGCATTCAGGGAGTTAAAAGCTGGAATACTAAAAAGCTATTTCAGTGCTGTAAAAGCAGGCATTTTCTTATTTTGCAAATCAGATGGTATAAATATTAAAGATGTATGGAATGTGTAAGAATTTATCATCTGACTTTACTTGGTGCCTCTGAAATTTTAATATCTAGAGATATGCAGTGCAATGAATTTTATTTAATATTAAAACAAACCACCTCTTCTAAATAATTTGCTTTTAAACATCTCATGTTTCCTGTTACACACACACACAAAAGAAATCTGTGTAATTTTCATCTGACTGCTAATTTACCCATCACCTCTTCATGCCACTTTTCAAATCCTTTATCCTTGTTTCAAAAGTGCTGTTTTATTTTTTCTAGAAAGTTTCTTCATTTCTGCCCATACTGACGCTAAGAAGCAGAGTCAGAACAAGAGATTAATCTAAACACAGAAGGGCTAAAACTAGTCATTTGAAGATTTCAGGTTCAAGAACTCCAACTCTGCATCACACAGGAGCCTGTCCCCAGTCTGCAATGGGAGCTCTATTTCCCACTTGGAATCTGCATCTTTTGAAGCCAAACCTTGCGATCAGTCTGTGCTCACTGCTTTCACTGACTCTCTGGGGCATCAGATTCTCGTTATGCTAAGGAGGGCTGCAGGGACAGTAGGAACGGATAGTTGGCTAAAATATGCAAAAACAAACTCCTGAGTGCAAACACCAGAGTGAAGTCTGTCAGCTGTTGGGTTGCAGAAGAAATCAATCCCAACTGAAATACGGTGTATATTTTATGCTGACAGTAGGTAGGACCTACCCTTTCTCTCCATCCACTGTTATGCCCCTCAGACAACCATGACATATTCTTGGACCCCTATGAAATCACACTTCTATAAAGTGGAATTGGAGCTGAGAGGCCTCTTCAGGCTCAGGGTCAGTGAGAGTGTACTACATCTTTTGTTTCTGTTACGCTGCTCCTGCTGCTTCTAGGGATTTGAGAGCAAAGAGAATAAGGAGAGACTTGTGACTGAGATGTTAGCTGCACAGTTCAGCAGGCTATTTTCTTGTTCCCCCTCATGCTACAAAGTTCTAGAATATCTTTGGGCCTGTTTCTTCAGCTCTCTCTAACCTGTTTTGTTCATTTGGGTAAAACTCTTTTCTAACTCTTTTTCTCTGGTTGAAGCTGGGCCTATTTCTGGGGTTTAGCCATGGCAGTCAGATGATTAAGCTTCCCTTAATCTATACATCAGCGTCACCTTTGCACCAGAAAGTAAGAATCGTCAAAGACCCTACGTGTGACCGTGGTCATCCACGCAATAGAGAAAGCAGAAATCTGTGACAGTTCAGAGCACAGACAGTTTTTCAGTCTTTTTCATCTGCAGAAAAATACATACTGAAATTGCAACTTGTGGTAGGTTTCCACAGGGCTTAAGAAGAAAATAGGTACTGCTTGTAATAAATCAGTATTCAATCACCTATTTCCATTAAATGCCTTTATATGGAGTTAAGTGTTCAAAAAAAAGTATTCTCTCCTTCAGTACAACTGCTATATATTCCAATTCTTCCATATCCTCCTGTCTCCTCTCTGTTTCCTCTGGCTTTATGATCTTCCTTTGGGTTTCTTATCTTCCTATTTCTGTGCGGCCATTTGAGTTCCCATTATTACCAACTGCATTTTTCCCCCCTTGTCTCCTTCCTCTTGTTACCTACTAAGATTTTGAAAACAAAGTAGCTAAAATAGAAATGTTTTCTAAAGGCCTTAACTGAGGCTTCATTGTTATGTTTATACTTGGTTAATTCTGAGAGTTAGAGGCATCTGACTGTAACTCCTGTGCAATCTGAATATATCTTCTGGGTCATTGAGATATATTACACAGGCCATATCTCTAACATCTCAGTTCTCCAAACCATGTGCATTTTTTAAAAATAACATTGGTCTAGTAGTGCTTCACATTGAGGGCAGATCATACCTTTCCATTAGAAAGTACCATGCTGTTTTTTTCTGGAAGTCCCCTTATTGCAAGTATTTTGGTGGAGCAAAGACTTCCAAAAGCAACCTTCAAATCTTATTTCAATTATATTGATCTGGACATGAAGCTAGAATTGAAAAGGTAATCTGATTCTTAGCATAAAAGTGAAAACCATGTTTCAGATTAATTGAGATATCTCCTTTTCCTGACTGTGTTGGGTTTGAAGAAGCCCTTTTACTTGAGGTGTTAAAGGCTTATTGCAGCAGCCTGTCAAAGTAAATTCTTTAGCCCCAGTTAGCTCCTGGTACACCAGCACGAACTGGTAGCAGAGCTGACTCCTATGCCCTCTCCCTCCCTCTTTCCCTGCAGAAACACTTAGATTGGAAACACAGAAGATACATAGGGAGCAGAAAAGTCGGGTTATGGCAGTGAGAAAGAGAAGTATTAAATCTAGTGAAAGACAGGTGGTAAAAGCTTTCTGCAGGCCTCTCCCTGTTGGATCACATTCCCAAGGAGCCCAAACTAACTGTAGCTTGAATAGAGACAATGAAAAATGGGTTGCCTTGTGTTTCCATCACGTGTCTGCTTTCTCCAGACAGACCGAGACCATCAGGGGACTTGTCTCAGGACTGAGTACTGGAGCCCTGTAACAGCTGATCATACCAGGCACTATGGATTTGTGGGGCGTTTAATGTGGAGTTTTCAGTGGAAATTAAGATTTCAGTACATTCATGTGCCTGTACGATGGTAGTTTGTCTTGTTTTGTTAAGAAACCCGTGTTCCCGAGACCCCAGGACTTCGCGTGCTGTGAAGTACAGGTATATGGTAATGATGGACTTGTCAACAGCTGAGATGAGTAAGTAATGCCACTCCCTGGGAAGGGGGTGGCTGGGATTGGTTCACTGGCTTGTCAATGCTACACATGTGATGGATGACACAGTAAGTACAGAGAAACAGTGTTTCCATGTAGATTGAACATTAACATAGAGACAGAAGTTCTTTTCTCCAACTGTAACATTTGTTCCTATTCACTCTTCCAGAGTTTTATAAGAGTAAAAGCTTTGCAAACTTCTCTATATATGGAATTCAGATTGGGTGTAACATAAATGTAGATGTCAGGTTTTCAGTGTTACCTTTGTAATTGAGTGGTTAATGTTCTTGATCTCCAGTAATACCCTTTCTGAAAAAGAGAGTATTGAGACATTTCAGACAAAGAGGCTTTGTTGGTATAGGATTCCTCAGAGTTACTGAAACTGAGATGAGAAAGAGCCAGTGTGTATCTTCTGTCTTACTGCCTGCATACAGCAGGTGACCACATGTCACCCAGTAATTTCTACATCAGGGTTCTGTGCATGCTGCAGGAAGACATACACCTTCAGTTTAAAGTGGTAGAGGATCTATCACTTACACCTTCACTATTAAAGATCTGGGCCTTATTTCAGCTGGAATTTGCCTAGCCTAAGCTTTCAGCTCTAAAGTGTCATGTTTCTTTCTACTTAATTAAAATAACATCTAGTATAGGAAATCTTTTCCTAGTTACATGTAAACTGTCTCTGTGCCACTCAACCTCTTTGCTACTGCCCTAGAAAAAACACACTTCATTGATTTCATATACAGAAAAAGCCACTTGTATTCCATAAATAAATATAACTAAAATGTCACTTTTGAACTGGGGTGGAAACGGAGTGCAAAAGAGAGAACAAAAAGGAAGATACTGCTCTTATTAGAAAAGAATTTTTAAAAACCCCAATACTCCTAAAAGTATCATACAGGAAATAGTTTGGATTGCGGCACATATTTTTGTTTCCAGTTGTTATGTCAATTAAACAAGCAAGTGGTGATTCCTCACATTATGAAAAGGCTCATAAAATCTTGTGGTTCTTTTTCTTCAAAGGACATACCAACTATTCAGAATAACATTTTTACTGGTCAAAATAGTGATGTATATAGCTCATGCTCTAAACTAGATAACACCAAAGAGGACATTAGAAATAAGAGAAGACATTTGGATCTTACAACATTGCTTCCTGAGTCAACAGGTAGAAACATGGTTTCTCCAGGTTGCTCCGATTTCTGCAGCTTCTGGGAAAAAGGTTGTGTTACACACTGCATGGGAACATCATGGTGGAACTGATTCCAAGATACAAAGTAGTGGGAGAAAGAGGAACCCTAACTTTAATATAACAGCACAAAGGAAGTTGCCCTATGTAGTCTGCCTCTTTAAGAGCTCAGGAAAAGAGGGACCTTGAACAGCCAAATGGGAATCATGTCATGGTTCAAAGGTGTTGATACACCTGATACACCCAGACACACCAGGGAAAGTCCAAGAAATAATGAAGTTCAGAAAGCTTCCAGACATGATTCTGATAGCACTCTTTGAAGCCAATTGTTCTATACTTAGCCACTTGGAGCACCTTGTTTTGGAAGCAATAGGGAGCACAGTCATCAGAGGAAAGGGTACTGAGTTATATGAGTTACTGGTCTGATTTGACTTTGCCTTTTTATATAATCTTTTCTCTAAGCCTAGCCATTGCTTTATGAATAATGTTCTAGTATCTATGAAATTTGTAATATTCACACCATCCCCATTTCTTTCCTGTCCCTGCACTAATACCAGGACTTTTGTCTAAGCTGTAATAGCCTCATACACCTCCATGAGCCTTACCCCTTCATTAGAGCCTGGGTTTTATTGCTGTGGCACACTACTGGAAATGAGTGGCCAAAGTTTTCCTCACTTCAATCAGTGAAGATTAGCAGACAACTTCCAGAATACACCATCTCACTTTCATTATTCCTCCAAGCTTTGGGACTAGTATACATTACAGTGCAAGTTCTTTATTGCCAAGCAGACTCTGGATCATTCACTTTTGTTCTTGACTGTTTTGGAGTAGGCTTGCCTGGATGAGACAAGGCACCCAGAAGGAATATGACTGCAAAGACATTTTTGAAACCTGTCATCCTTTTTAGAGACACCTACCTTTAACAGTTCTTGACAAAATTCAGATTGTGACCAAGGCATATTTTTTCTACTCAAAAATGTGAAAAAAATAGACCAATTTCATTGCTCTGGGCACATTATCTTAAACCAATCAATAATAAAGATTGCTTAGATTGCATATTGAAAAGTCAAGGATTACAAATAATGTGTTTCCATTGTTTGTATTGCTAGAGGACATGTTTGTCCTGCAGCTTATGTCTTACAAAGCAGTCTTATCATCTGGGTTTCACTTAACTGAATTGTTAGATAAGAGAAACAGGAGAAATTACTGAAATGCTTTTGTCACTGAGGTTTTCCTTTCTATAGAAAAATCCCCCACTGTTTTGTAAGAAATTCCAGTGCATTGAATCTGTAAGCCTGAATTAGATGCATCAGGTTTTACTCCAGAATAGATCTGTCCAAGTGACAGCAGCTGTAACAAAAAAAAAAAAAAAAAGCAGGAAAACTCATAATTTGGCTTCTTCACTTAAATATACCTGTAACACAGAGGACTTGACAATAAAACCGAATTTTAAAAAAATTTTAAAAAACTCCATTAAAAAGTGGTTTTCAGTGCAGTTGTGTTGAGGGGTTTTGACTGGCTGTTACTGGCTTCTGCAGCCAAATCTATTCTCACCTCTGAGCTTCCCAAAAACACTCACTGGAGGAATGACATAATTACATCTTTAGAAGCCAAGAAAGCTTTTGCATTAATTTCAGCACAAGGATAACAAGGCCACTTCTGCATGTTTTGAAGGCCTACCTCGAACTTCTCTACAGATCTGTTTTTGATAACACTGGGTCCACCCTTTCTCTAGTTGGAAAGACTTTCTCCACATCCTAGGAAGTTGTTGGTTGCAGGTCATATTTCACTTTCCATATCAAAAGAGCCTGCTGGTATGCCTCTTAGCATAACTCAGAGACTTATCACTTAAGACCCCTTTGCATCCTCCTCGATTTCAGCATGTAACTTTACTGCGTTACTGTGTTGTAAAACCTGTTCCTCCTCAGTGAACTGTCCAAATCATCCAAATAGACTGAACTGAGCTCACTTGCCTACAGTCCAATCAGCTGCCTCCTGTTTCTAATAAAGTCTGGAGTCTTTTGGAGAACAGGATTCCGTGCTGGTTTTGCAGAGCTTTGCACATGTTAGCATTGCTCTTGCTTGTTTCTTCATGCTTGCTCTCCATTCTTACAGCAGCCTCTCTCATTATCCTAATCCTGTGTGAGATAATGCTAGAAGAAAATGCTTGATTCTCTCTGTTTTTTTCCTTTTCTATAAGCATTTTTCAATACATGCATGTTGAGAAAAGTGTCACCTTTACCTCCTAGCTTTAGTCTCTCCTTTATTGCTTCTCTAGTTCTTGGTTCTGTCTCAAGCAAGAATAGTACTGAAACTGTCAGTTTCTTTTGTCAAAGTAGAACCTTTGCTGTATTAACTTTGCTGTAAGTCCAGATCTTTCTGCCTTCTGTGTGAATAAGCCACACACACACAATTACAGGTGCTGCAAGCAGAGGAAAGAGGAGGGGCAGCAGAGATAGAGAGATATCTTGGACTGATACCCGAAACAATCTTGTCATTCGAACTCATTCAGCTCTGTTCAAGCCTAAGATGTGGCATGAGTTGCTTTCATCTGTTTAACGATCTTTTAAGGCAAGAATTGCTCATTGTTTCAGGAAGAAAATGCTTTTGCCTGCATGACACCACTGTAATAAGAATATTTCTTTAGCATTAAAATCAGTTGGTTTGGAGCATCCTACAATCTGCAGAGAGTATTGCTAGATTTTACTATTTTATTTTCTTAAAGTATTGATTATTTGGTGAATGTATCTCCACATTATAGGAAAGGTCTGAAGAGCACTTTATTTTGCAAAAATATAGATATATCCTTTCAACTAAATATCAAGTTTTGTTAGGGAAAATTGTGTCTGTGGCTATTGAACTGAAAGCAAAAGACAAACTGTAAATCACAGCAAGTCCAAGGAAGTAGTGAAAATCTGAGGTTTAAAAATAATACTGCAAGAAAAAAAGATCAGGCTGCTGTCCCTCTAACAGCCCTGAAACAAAGTTTTTGAAGTGATAGTGCCACACTACCCCAATGCTCCCTATAAAGAAATTTTCAGGGCAAGTGGAGCAAGCCTAGCAGCACAGTTATGAAGCAGGGTACACATGGGAACTCTTGCACTCCAGCACTTTGTTCCACCCTCAACATCACGGCAAAGGCTACTCAGAGGGTAATTCACTCATTTTTAAAAAGATGACAATTTACTTCAGCAGTCACCATCGTGCTGAAACGTTCTGAGCAGTATAGGCTGATGGGGCTGAAAGATGCAGACAGTGTGATCATTTTTTACTGTTATTACTTATTAGACTTCCGAGGGAAAAGAATGACAAAAGAGCAGTGGGTTATTGGTATCACTGCCTCTGGGTTATTGTGAGTTGTGAGAGGTGATAGAAAGCTGTTTGCTGTCACTAAGGAAATGCGGGATAAATTTAGGAGGAGTAATATCATTGCACCTGACCGGGTCAAGGTTATAATGGTGGTTGTTGGGCATGTGCTGATGCTATTAAACCTCTATTAGCATGGAAGGGCTTGATCCTATTCTGCTGAGAACTGGAGGTCTCTCATCGTAACTTTGGTGGGAAAAGGATCGGGCCCAGACAGTATACCCATGGCAAATATTTCTCTCACATGGGGAGAAAAAAATTGTCCCCAAATTTTAAACAGAATAACCCCGAATTTTAAAGCCTTTTGAAAAGTTTTGAGTTTAATTCACAAAGATTTGATATAGACTTTTCGAGAAGTCCTAATGATTGGGGAGTTGGGGGGGGGGGGGGGGGAGGGAAGAAAAGAGAAAAAAATAAGAAGAAAGGAAGCATTCCGGTTTAAAGAAAATAGTTCTGGTGTGAGAGGATGGCACTTGAAAACCATAATTATGTGAATGTCAGTAGTAAAAGCATCCTTCTCAGCCTGTCCATGTGAAACCCGAACACAAATAGAAACTTATCATACGAGCGAGGAAAGAACCCCTCTGAGTGTGTATTTTCCCCTTTTCCCCAATTTATAGCCTGACTATAAAAGTCTCGGACAGCGGCAGGCAGGTGGCGTGGTTAGGTGTCGCTTTGCTGGGGTGCTTTAGGGAAGCCGCGTTGCAGGGGATGTGCTCGGGCTGCCCGCCGGTGTCCATGCCAGCGTGCTGCCACGGCGGGGCGGGGGTGGGGAGCGGGAGTCTCCCCTCGGGAACCGACCCATCCCAAGCTCCGCAAACGCCGACAGCCACGGCCGCGACCGCTTTAAAGCCAGCTAGCCCTGGGCCCAATCCCGGGGATGGTTCACCCCCCTCCCGCCCCGAGGTTTTCCTGTTCGTAGGCAGAGGGGTCCGGCCCAGGGGCACGCCACTATTCCCGCCGGCTCCGAGAAGAAAGGGATGCAGCAGGCATCTTCTCCCCTCCGCGTCGCAAGGAATTTCAGCTTGTTTTTTCTTTCCTGCTGTTTCCTATTCATTTTCGCCCGGGAAACCCGAAGAGTGCTTTGCACTCCAAACTGCCGAGCGATGGGGTGGTAAGGATAACATTCAGGGGCTGAAAAAATTAGCTATTGCCTGGAGAATATCACTTAAAAACTGCTCCGAAATATTCTGTAGCTCTTTAATTGAAGTAAACAAAGTGCAATAAATTGTAACTCAAATATGATTGCACTGAGATTAAGCTCTAATTGCTTAAGGCTCAGGTGGAATCTGCAGGCTAAAGCCTATAAGAACAATCTGAATTTCACAATCATTCTGTCAAAAGCAAAGAGATGAGAGCCCACACGCTTCCTAACAAGTCATTTTTAACAGTTACAAGCTCCTTACAAAGACCACACAGGGAGTCTAAGAGATGCAAATCTAATCCCTGGTCATTCTGCAGGCCTTCAACAAAGATGTACTAAAGCCTAATAGAAAAGAAATCAGTTCTCTGTCACCAGCTCCTACTAAAATCTATTAGAGAAAGTACGGATCTTGTATTTACAGCAGTTGCTTTTAAAGGTTAAGGACAAGTACATATAAAAGGTATAATTTTTTAAAATGTGAAATATTTAATGAAATCCATCATCTGCTCTCTTTTATTCCTAAAGATGCTTTGGTATTTAGTTTGTATTCATTGAGCAAAAGAATTATCCATCCCTTTGTTCTTTGAAATATTAGCAACAGATTTTTTTCTTTTAATGTTGGTCATTTGGACGAGTGCCGTTTTGCTTTTTTTTTTCTTTTTCCCCCGGTTCCCTAATTTAAAAACCCGTGGAAGGACCTTAGAGCAGCGGTTGGTATCTTTTCAAAATACCTTGAAATAACTCCATCCCATCGATAGTTTGACCACTGTCCAGGAGTGAATATTTAAATCAAACGAATATCTGAATAAAGAAGAATAAAAAGTCTGCCTGGGCTTTGACAAACAATACACAGAAATAGCCAGCCTTTTCTAGGATCCTCTGATAAGTTTTGGGTTTAATGACCTTTTTTTCCCCTCATAACTGTCTGTATACTGAATTAACTCTATCTCCCGGCAACCCTCATCCTGATTTAGTGTGGCTCTCTATTGTACATTTGAATAACTCAAGACGAAAATAAATGCTTTTCTACATGAACACACTCTTGCTAACATGCATCTACGCACACCTTAATGTATATGCATACACCATGCTTTTGCAGAAGCAAAACACTGTATTAACACGGGACACACACATACATTCATAGGACTACTGATTTTTAGGTCACTTCTGTTCCTAAAACGTTCGCCTGTTCCTTTTGCTGAAGCGCAGTGGGCATGGGGGTGGGGGTAGTTCTTAAATTACAACTGGACCCAGAGCCCGTGAAAACGCACGATGCTTCTGGGGATAACGTGTCTTTCTAGTTCAGGACTGTTATGTGGGTAAAGTTTTGACCCCCGAAACCAGGTGATGTATCCCTGTATCTTGGTCACACACACATACACACACATACACACACAAAGAACTAGACTGTTCTTTAGGAAATACGTAAAAAAGGAAATCTGATCGGAGTTGTTTCCTTGTTCTGCTGAGAGCCCTGGGATGTTTTTCCCAGGTGACGAGAAATTCGGCGGGATTGAGCTGGGTGGCTTGAGGAGAGGAGAAAAACATGTGAGGCCAAAACCTGCTCCTGGCTCCCTCTGATTATCACCTATATTTTGGTGGGACAACTCGCGTGAATAAAACCATCGGTATTTGTGCTGGGAAATAACTTTTCCTGAGAAGAATTGGTCCTTTTTCTTTCTCTTTTTTCGCACCCCATACCCACTTCCCCACACCGTGGTCTTCGTGGGTGAATCAGCTCCAGCCACTGGGCAGGAGGAAAGCAGTTCTCCCTCGGGAACAGCGGCGACCGCGAAGCCCTGCTTGGGCACAGCAAGTGGTAATCCCCGCCGAGCAGTGCAGACTGCTGCAGGTCGGAGCCCACAGCCCGCGGCGCCCCTCACTCGCTGGCTTCCTTCTAAGAATTGTCCAGCAGCTTCCCCCCACGCCCAAATTTCTATCATGAATGTGAAACCAGCCCGGAGGAGCTCCCTGTCCCCGGCGCTCCGCTGGTCATGGGAAGCGTCCCACGAGTGATCAGTGCCCAGTCTCCCAGTCTCCCAGTCTCCCAGTCTTTTTTTGGAAGAGGTACAGGACAGAACAGGTTTGTCCCTGTGAAACCTTGGGCCGGGGAGGACGCTCTTCAAAGCACCGAGAGCAGCCTTTCGGGGCCTCCAGCACCCGGCCCCTTGCCGGGCCGTCTTGCCCGAGCCCTAATCAGGGCTCAGACCTAAAGAGCTGGCGCGGAGGGAGGAATGTGGGTCTTCCTTGGCGGCCTGGGGTAAGCGAAGTAAAAATCCGAGTGGAGAGAAGTTTCCCGGCTCTTTCTTGCACGGGGGAAGGAGGGGCTGCAGGTCGCGGGAAACGGAGTGAGAAGAAGGGGCCGGATGAGCAGCGGGGCCCGGAGCTCTGTCCGGAGCTGCCCCTCCCGCGGAGCCAGCGAGCGGGAGAGCGCCGGGCCCGCCGCGCCCCGGGACAGGCTGGTGCTCTGCACAAATCCACCTGTCGTCCTCGTCAGTGTGTGTGTGGCTTGCGAGTCAGTAGTAACAGTTTGTGCCTCTTGTGGGGCTAATTCAGATTTCTACGACATTGCCTTATTTATTCAAATATTTATTTATTTACCATATCCGCCCCCCCCCTCCCGCCCTTCCAGACAGCTGATTTGGTCTTTTAAAATGGAAGAGAATAAAAGAGTGTGGCGGAGGGTGGGAGCCCGGAAAAACAGGACTGCTGTGACTGGGGTGGGAACGCTATTTAACTATGAGAAGAAAGTGTCTGCCTTCAAAATCCAAGCAGAGAACAGGGCGGGAAGCCGGGCCGGGCCGGGCCGGGCCGCTGCCTTCAGCTCCGGCGCGCTGTCAGCGGTGCGCACCGCCGCATAAACACGTAAATGAGGGAAACGGGAAATGCCAATTAATTCACTGTGCGCCGGGCTCGGAGTGCTTCTGTTCCGGCTTTGGGTACCCACAGGCGAGCCTCGGCTTCCCTGCCCGCTCCTATCCGGCAGGATAATTATGGTAGAGGACGCGCAGGCCTTCTGGCTTTCTCCAGGCTTCGGGTACTTGAGGAATAAGAAAAAATGCTCTGGAGCAAGAAGAGGCGGGGAAGTGCGGTGCCTGCTTGGAGTAGGGATGGCTGCGAGAGGGGTGGGGGGGACGAGGCGAGAGAGGGGGTCTGCCCTCCCTGATGCCATATCACTCCCAAAGCTTTGTGGTCTGACTTTTGTGCATCCTTTCCCCCACCCTCTCAGCAGGACAGGTCGCGGCTCTCGCGGGTCAGGACCGCAAGGAGTCTCGGTTTGCTTCGACACCCGTGGGCGGGGAGTGTGTGCTGCCCTGGGTCTCGGCTCCAGTGGATGGGGCTCCTCTGGAGTAGAGCCGGCTTGGGTGCCGGGCTCTGGGTTCGGCGGGTGATAGCTTCTCTTAAGACCCCCTGCACCTGTCCCTTCTCTGGGCCTTATTTAAAAAAATAAATTACCATTTTCTAGTGATCATTTACCCGGTGCATTTTTGATTAAATGACTGTTAACCTTAAGCGATTGATAGGACAATCAACAGGCTTTTCCAATCACCACTTTTACTTGGTGGGCTTTTGTTTTGTTTGTGTGTGTGTGTGTGTTTTTCCACGGGGACTCTCCCTGTAGGTCAAAACCTTGCTTTCTAAGGCAATTAAATGATTTTTTAAAATAATGTTAGATTAAAAATATGTCGTGATTAATACCATCGTATAAAAATAAAGGTCTGCAGCAGGAAGAAAATATTTGGTGCTTGTCTGTAGATTCTCTCACCTACCACCTACTCTGAATGCGTCCTGTATCTTTACAGCGTGTCCGGCCCTCATGATTGCAAATAGGCCTGTTTTCAAATGGAAATAGGACTTCCAAACTGATTATGTGTATTGAATCGGAATCACTCGCTAGATCCTCTTGTATAAAATGTATTGAAAAAACCATGATGGTTGCACAGCTCTGAAACTGGCTCCTTCTCATCTCAGGGAGGTCGATCTATTTTGCAACTTTTTGCCATTTGTGAATGTTTCAGTTAGATAATTACGCTACCATTGTGGAAAGGCGATGCACTGACACAAACACACACACATACACTCCCCTACACGCACACAGACACACAGACACAGCCACCACCCCGGAGCCTACTCTGTGCAGAGCCCACGCCGTGCCCAGACTTCCACGACAGGAACGCGCCCGGCCTCCCCACGGCAGCGCAGCTCCAGCGCCTCGCCACTGCCACACAAGCACGACGTGTCTCAGCGCTCCGCCACCGCCACGCACAGCCTCCCCGTGACACCGCGCACAAAATGCACGATCCACCAGCACCCTCCCGAGCCCCACGGGACAACACGGTCCCAGCTCTGGGTTCCACTTCATGAGCCACTATTTAGAGACAAGCAGACCGTGTATGTGTGTGTGTCCATGGAAAAGTCAGAGCCAGGGAGCAACAGCTATTGCTCACACACTAAAGAACGAGGACAACCTCCATGCAAAGGTTTCGCCTATTGATATGTAATGAGAGCTTTAAACCCTGTCATATCTCCCGAAGAATATCCATTCGAATTCAAAAGAGTAATTAAAAAGCGATGAGAGAAAAGGGGGTTCTGGACAGAGCAGAAAGCGGGCAGCTCCCCTCGCCCTGGGGAGAAAAATCGGTGGCAGGAAGCGGGGTTCGCCCGCCGCGCCCCCCGTGGGGGGAGGGGAGCAGCCCTGCACGTCCGCGCTGCCCTTCTCCCACCCACCATCGTCCCGCCTCTGGTCGCCCAAACTTTCTCAGGTGCTTCCTCGGAAGTTGCTTTCCCCCAGCTAAACCAGCCAAACGAAACCCGAGCTGGGATGGGCTGGGGGTGCCCAGTCCTGCGTGCCCGGCGGAGCGCGGGGAGCCCCCGCGGCCGGGCTGGCCGGGCGCACAGGGGTCGGGGCCGCCCATCCGTCGAGCACCGCGAAGGCAGCGGCTGCCCGGTACCACCCAGCAGAGTCCCTCGAAAGTGGCTGCCACAGGACATTCTTGGCAGCGCAGAAGATGATAGTGCTGGGACCTATCCTCCGTCCTTGCCGCACTCGCACAGTACCTTTGCGAAGACGTAAATTCGTCCGCCGCATCCCGTCCTCGATCTTTTTTGGGTTACCGCGGAGGTGCCACGCACTTCCCTGCCATTTACCCCGCTAGGCAAGTGTGGTGTGTGTTGCAGTGGCGGGTCCCCGAGCCCCATGCCACTCGCCCTAGCTATGGCAAAGCGCCATAGACGGTCAACACCTTGTCAGGGCGTTTGGGAGCAGCGCTTGGACGAAAGTCAAAGGGGTTCCTGGCCCGACGTTTGCAGCCCTCCCGCCTGGGCATCGCCCCAGTGCCAAGGACGAGAGGGGCGGTGGGTGCGCACAGCTGGGTCTGCCCGACAGCACCTGCAGCCTGGCAGTCTGGCAGTGCAGGCAGAGCCTGCCATAGTCGGAATTAAGAGAACACAGAGGGAGACAATCGCTGCTCTCAACTGACTGTAGCCCCCGGGCGAGGAGCCCCGCTGGGTTGCTGCCGGCTCCCGAGGGCAGCAAAGCCTCCGGGGCTGTGTGAGAGCCTGCCCTCGGCACGCAAGGGACCCCGCGGCCGGGGTGCAGAGCCCGCTGGCAAAGGGCAGGATCGGCCCCGTTCTCCTCGACGGGGAACCGAGACCTGAGCACCGGCGGCAACTGTGACCGTGCTGGGTATTTCTGGCAGGCGGCGCGGGCAGAGGGGACGCGCGGCGGGCGCCCCGCTGGGCTCCACTCAGGGCCTGGGGGGAGCCGGCCCCGCTCAGGCGCTGCGGCTCCGTTCCCACCGGCGGGGCAGCCCCTGTGGGCCAAGGCGGAAAGTTGCGGGAGTGTTTCCGCGCTGTGAAGTTAAGAGCAGAGGGGAGACACAGGCCGGCGGGCAGTGCTTCTTCAAAGTAAGAGTTTTCCCGCCCGCCTCTGCTCCCCAGACTCCGCAGTTACTGCCGTGCACATCAGCCCCTAGATGCACCATCAGACGCACACATCTATAGATACAATGCGTATATAGACGCATATGTGTAGACTAAGCCCTCCGCATCGGTCATCCAGTATGTTTTTTTCTCTCAGAAGTGAGCTAAAGCAGATAGAGGTGCAGAGGACGAGAGCTAGTTTAACGCCTAGTTCAAGAACAAAAGCAGAGACCAAGAAGGTGCTGAAGTTAAAGATAATATTTTAAGAGCTTCTCTGAGAAACAGCAGCACCGAAAACAAAAAGTTTAACTAACAAATGCAGTGAGAGGAACTTCGAAAGAAAATGGTGTCCTAGAGTCACATTATTAGGTCAGTAACACGCTGAAATTATTCAGCCACTTCAGCAACACCTTTGATATGAAACAAAAAAGTCTGCTCCCCTTAAGATCCCAGGTGTCTGTAAGTTTGTCGCCTTCTAGGACGTTATTACTTGCCCAAATATGCTTGATCGAGAAGAACCCCGGTGAAATCCACCAGTACAAATGGAAGTGACGATCTCATACTTTGTTTAGTTTTCTAAGCAATGCAACTATTCTTTTATTAAAAAAAAACAAAAAAAAAAAAAACAAAAACAAAACAAAAAAAAAACCCCAAACACAAATCCAATCACAAACCCAAACAAACAAAACCCCTTCCCCCCCAAGAAAACCCCCAAACCAACCCACCTCGTGTACATGCGCTTTATTCTTTTCCTGTACACTTTAAGGAGCCCCTGTATTGATGAAGCGCTGCTCAGAATGATATGGGGAGTTCTCATTAAATCAATTCAATAAGTCGTGTACGTTCACTAAAACCTGCCATGTAAATTCACTTGCTAAAGAAGCGCAACCTACAAAGTAATTTAAAATTACCCCGAAACTCCTGCTGTGTTTAGTGAAAAGAAATATTTTTGAGAAAACAGTTGTCATCTCATTCAGATATAGTTGTTAGCACGAGATATGGAGCTAGCCAGTAGAAACAGACTTAAGTATCTTGGTAAATATTTTTCGAATATACGTTTTCAACCTTTTTCCGTTTCTATATGCCAGCTCAGGATAGTAGATTTACACTGTCTTTCGGAGGTAATGCATTCAGCCATTTGTAAATGTTTTTCCTTCACAATATCTATGTCACAGTAAAAAAAAAAAAAAAAAAAAGATTTCCCTCTTCGCCCTCCCTCTAACAAAAACCTTTACATCGAAGATTAAATGTCACATTTTACATTTTCATCTATAGGTTTCCCAAGAATTTTTCTGTGTAGTAAGTTGTTTTAAGCTTCAAAACGAATTTCAATTTCTTCCTACATCAACACATTTTATACACCATCTTATTTATAAAGCTGACCAGAATCCTTTGAGAGAAAGACATAGGATATAGAAAACTTTGACCTTACCTGCTCCCTAAAGTGCTTGCAGGCAGAAAAGAGAGGGGGGGAAAAAAGTAATTTCATATTATTCACCATTTTGCCAGGGACAGTCGTCTCTCTACCTCATAGGAACAGCCGCACTGGGTCAGATGTCTGTACACATTTGATACATATAAACAGTATTATCATTAACTTAGAGTTTTGAGGGGTTTATCCCCCCGATGGGAATCATGAGAGGAACAGCGGGTCAGACAGAAGAAAAAAAAATCTCAGCTTTGCTCCCGACACGGCCATGAAAGGACTTAAATTCTTCAGAACTCACTCAGTCTTTAACTCTAGATCTCCTTTGTAAAGGCTAAAGGGAGCGGTCACGAAAAGTTGAACGGGGGCTGCCTTCCCGTCGAGGCCCCTTTACCTGCGCTGCGCTACAAAACTCCTAAAATACTTTTTTTCCCTCCCCTCCCAGCCGTGGCAACTTCTCTTGGTGTCATCTCAAGGCTGTCTCAGATTACATTGTTTGGGATCCGCACTTTGAACACCGTCTTAAGGCTCTGCACTGCCTTTTAAACCGAGATGCAGGCAATGTACTTTCCGATCAGCTCCTTATCCCTCGCCTCCCTGTAGGTACCGTGACACCGCACCGCACCCGTCCGCTGCTACCGGGGCCACAGCAGAGCCCGGGGCAAGCCCTGCCGCCCCCGGCTCCCCTGAGCCCTTCCTCCCGAGCATCCCTTTTGCTAACAGACTGCTGTGAAACAAACAAAAAAGCCAATAACCCACAGACCGTTTTGATATGAAGCAGCACAGATGAAAAATGCTTTTGCTATTGTTGCTGTTGTGGCCGTACTAGTGATGCGGTTTTGTTAGGGTTTGGGATTTTTTTTTTGCTTTGTTTTGTTTTGTTTTGGGTTTGTGTTTCGTTTGGGGTTCTGTTTTTTCTCTCTTTTTTTCTTTTTTTCTTTTTTTTCCCACAGCCTGCTGTGCCACTGCGCGCACACTTCATGGCACTTAAGCATGAACTCCTATTTACAGCAGAAAAAAATGCCCTCCGCGGTTCTCCTACACTTACAAGCAGTGCCAGGCAGTGGGGGAGTGGGAACGGATAGCCATTCTTCACTAGATCCTTTCATCTCTCAAAATACGGGGTGCCCACGGTCTAGCGTGGATAAAGCAGTTATATTGGGAAACGTGCATCTCTTCCATCATTTCAGATTTGAATCATGCTGCCCCTCCCCTTTGCCATCCCATTATCCAAGTTCTGCATTGATTACCGGAAGACTGGAAATCAGCATATTGGAAGAAGCAGGAGTTTAGACGGAGGAACATATTTTAATTTTAAAAGTCTATACAATAACTAAGTTCTCATGAGTGTTCTCAAGGGAGACTAGAGGCTAAACTGTATTTACACCCCTCCCTCCAAATATCTTCATCCTAATCAAGGCATAACTAGTTTACTAAAAAAAATATGATAAAAGGCAGTATCACAATGTCATAAAAAACTCTATAAAATTTGTTAAAGAGCAGTTTGTTTGCATTTCTCCTGATTGATATGTAAATACAGTTTGAACTGTGTTTGCTCGGTCTCTAGTGCTTAATAAAGAGATGAATTCACCTTTCTGTGGAACAAGTAAACAGACTTTAAACTAAGCCGACATCAGACAAAGTGGAAACGAGTTTATTTAATCGAAACTAAATCTAGTTTAAGAAAGATAAGTCAGTGTACATAATAATCCATTACAGTAATTACACCCACCACCAAATATGTGTTTATGAGGTTGTCGAGACACAATAAAATTAATTTATTTCCCCCGAAGTCTATAATGAAAAGTCACTGGCTGGATCTCTATGAGACATGCTAACTCCAATATTCGGGGGCGGGGGCTATAATATTTCTCGTCTGGATTAATGCCTTTCCGTGCTACTCACTTTTGAACGTTCCTGGGTTTGAAAGAGCCCACATTAATTACATATGAAGGAGAAATGTCGACTTAACCGGAGCACTTTCCCCTCGGTCTTGCGTATAAACTCCGGGAGGAAACTAACCCTAATTTAAAAAAAATACTTAAAGTTAACCCTGCTCTCGCTTCCTCCGCGGAGGCTGGCAGCTCTGCAGCACGGACCAGGCATCCCCAACACTTTTTTCTGTTAGCAGAAATAATAGCACTAAGTTCCAGACAATCTGCCGCCCTCCCACCCATCCCCCCGCCATGCTTAACATGATGCTATAGATCTGAAAGGAATATTTTGCGTAGAAGAAGAACAACAAAAAAAATTGAATAATCTTTGGGTTAGTTAAGAATGTCTCTGTATAAAGCAGGACATAACATAAGAATGAAAGGTCTCGAAATTCCTGTTGACACACGTGATGTCCTCCAGTTAGAAATAAGGGGGAGGGGGTCAGAAAGAATCCGATACTTTTTTTTTTCTTCCGTGTACTTCCCTTTTTCTCCATCCAGACTAGCACTTGGTGTCCGACTAACACCGGCTATCTTGTATAAATAAAGAACTGGAGCTTTTGAAAGCTGCTACTTAAATTGGAGGTTGGGTTGTTTCCATCCCAGTCAACCTGTTTTCTTTCACTTCAAAAATATGAGTATTTCATAACACCTCTGTAATTCAGAGGTGTTTCAATGACTGAGATCCACTTTCCATCGATTTGGGAAAAAACCGAAACCGAGAAGCAGATGCAAAGGAAAACACGCTATGAGGTCTTTAGAATGGGGATACTTCTTATTTTGTTACACTCGCAAAAGGGATGTTTGGGATCTGAAAGAGAGAGAATTACAGGGATTTCGGACTCGTCAGATACGAGCTGTTTAGCTTCATATGCTCTATATATTTACAGAAAAGTTAGCATCTAACCGCCTTGCGTTACCGATAGTATTTACCTTCCTACCAAACGCCCCTCTGTGTCTCAGTCCGGCGCGCACCTATGCACACCCACCCACGTGCGCGCACGCACTTTCTCCTCATCTCCTTCTTTACAAACTTCCCAAATGGCTACACAAAATAACCCGCAACAAACAAAACCCTGTTAGGAAAACAAAGCGACACAAAAAACAGCACCCAAACCAACCGAAGCCCGTCTGTGTTCCACCAAGACGCAGCCTGCGGCTGACCCGCCTGAGTAACGGGGTGGGCTGTGCAGGGGAACCTGCGTGGTCGTGTGCGGGCGTGTGCTTGCGGGGATTGGGTACGTGTAGAAGATTAAACACAGCCTGATAAAGAAAGTTAATTCAAACTACACGTTGTACACAATAAACTATCTTTTTATTTTGATTATAAATAAGGTGACTGTACTTCCCTTAAAATACAAGTACATAGGAAAACCTGGTAGAAATTATCTTTTTTTTTTTTTTTACAAGGTATTAAAACTGGACACTTTAAATTAGACTCACGTTCTATACTGACAGCAGGTTCTTCGTTATTTTATTTTTTTTCTAATGGCGTTAGACTTTTACCTTCTTTCTCCTCCGTGCCTTTGGCATTTGAATTTCTAGTTCCGGAATACTTTCCTTTCTCCAGCAAGAAGTCGCTGAGGTGCCCCCCGCCCCACCCCTACCCCCCAAAAAATAATCGGGCTAATGAATTCGGACTCGATTCCTTCACTCGAGTTCGTGAATCCCGCGCGTTTGCTTGTCCTGTTTGCACACTGAGGACTGATCCTGTATCCCGTTAACCCTCTGGCGCAGCTCCCCTCTGGGAACAGGGTCCGGGCCCTGAGAGGGGCAGGGGCCTTCCGGGGTCTGGCAACATCCCGGGTTGTTTTTCCACCAAGAAGAAAAAAAAAGGCGGAAAAAAAAGGGAAAAAAAAGGAGAGATGCAAGGAAAGGAGCGTCGGGGGGGGGGGGGGGGAACCAAAGGGGGAAATACAAAAGAATATTCGTAATGTGTATAATTTATTAGAAGCTTCTGAGGACTATATTTAAGCCAAATATCTACATAAGTTACAACAGGAAAAGGCGGCGTGCGCAAATAACAAACTGCCAGAGGATTTACGACGGGGCGATCAGAGTCCATAAAAAAGGTGGGGGTTGGTTTGGTTGATTGTATTTTTTTCCTTTTCTTTTTACAACAAAATATACAGGCTACTAAAAACTATGGGTTTAGTCCAACTTTTGACAGCATTATACAGCTACAGGTTCACATCAAACGTAAGGAGGAAAATAAAAGCCAAGCCTTTGATGACTCCACGTCTCCATCCGCTGGCCCTGGCAGTGGGCTGGGAGAGACCGGGGAGGGGGAAGCTGCTTCTTGTGTCTGGGTGACGCGAATGCGTTTTTTTGGGGGGGAAAACCACCCCATCCCCCAAAATCTCTGTATTTACATGCAAGTCCTAGACGCTGGCAAAGTGTACATCTGATATCCAAGTCTTCAGACCATGCCTAAAGATGGTCCCCTTTCTGCAGACTGCTCCATGGTTATTAGTCAGAATAATTTTATACACCCCCCAGGACAACTTTGGGGGGGGGGGGGAATAAAGACCCAAACCCATCAACAGTAACAACAAAATGGAACAAAAAAGTGTCTCTCTCTCTCTTAGGGGTCCGCAGAGACCACTCAGTAAAACGAGGGAAAGGGAGAAGAACATTTAAAAAAAAAAAAAAAAAAAAAAGAAGAAGAAGAAAAGCACACAGTAGTTTGGAGAGGACAGAGATTTGTGTAACTGGGAAAATCTGCTTTTTTTTTTTGTCTTTTTTCTTTTTGCTTTTTTTTTTTTTCTTTTTCTTTGTTTAATCCTTTTACCAGGTCCTACCGTATAGCAAGGTGGAGCAAGACATGGCAGTGCCATAGTCAGAAGTAGAAGAGTTCAGGTGAGACAAACTGGAGACTTGGCTCTGCAGAGAGGAAGGGCTGGCCGAGTGCTGTCCCATGTCTGGAGACTGCCCCGCACTGTTTGTCTGGTGGCTCTGATGCTGTCCGAGGCTGTTGCCATTGGTAGCCACTGTGATCGTTGTAGCTGCCTGCTGCTGATGGCTCTGGATAGCTGCTGTGGGTGTGTTGGAGCCTGCTTGGCAGGGCTTGCCATCCTTCACAAGCACTGGCACTGCCACCCTTCTGGGAGACTGCTGCTGCTGGCAGGAGCCGTTCTCCTGTTGCATCTGCTGCTGCGCAGCCTTGTCTTTGGCCTGGCGTTTCATCTTGTAGCGGTGGTTCTGGAACCAGATTTTGACCTGAGTCGGGGTGAGATGTATCATGCTGGCTAAATGTTCCCTCTCCGGGGCGGAGAGGTATTTTTGCTGCTTGAAACGTCTCTCCAGCTCGTAAACCTGGGCCTGCGAAAAAAGGACCCTCCGTTTCCTCCGCGGCGTGCTCTGGAGCGGGGCCATGCTCTTGCTCACGTCTCCCAGGGAGCCGAGGCTGCCCATGCCTCCCATGTTCATGCCCGAGGACGGCGCCATGAAGCGGGAGACTGCAAGGGAGAAGGCGGCACGTTTTAGGCGGCTCGGCTTGGCCCGGCCCGGCCCGAGTAGGGCCCCGCGCTCCGGCAGCCCCCGCCGCCGCCTGCCCCCAGCGGAGCTCCGCAGCCCCCCGGCAGCCCAGCCCCGGCCGCGGCCTCGGGGCGCCCGCGCTTCTAAACAACGACTCACGTCCCTGAGGCGAGCGGTGGCCCCCTTCTCGCCCGGCCCAGCCCCGGTGAATAAGGGCGACCACTCGCCCCTCGTCCTGCCCGGGGGGGACAGCCAAGCAAGTACCTGATGTGACAGCCGCGGCGGCAGCGGCCGCGGACAGCGGCTCCGCCGGCGCCGGCCGAAGAGGACTCTCCCGCTCCCCCGCCGCTTCCCGGGACGCGGCCCCGGCGCCTCCAGCTTTCCCCGTCGCCCGCCCGGTGCCGGGCGGCGCGCAGGCGGGCGAGCACCGCCGGTTCCCTTTGGGCCCCCGGACCGCGACGCTCCCGCCCCGCTGGACGGCGAGAGCCAGGCTCCCGGTCCCCGCCACCGCGGGGCTTCCAACTCCCTTGCCCCGCAAAAACAGCCGCGGGAGGCTGACAGGCAACCAGCCGGGGTGGAAGGACCGGGAACGATCCTCGGGCAGGAGGAGGAATTTGGGGTTTGGGGGGCGCGTCTGGGATTTAGACCGACTTTTGCCCGGCCGCGGACCCCCCGTGCCTTCCGCCCGCGGTGTGTCGGGGCAGTAGCTCAGTAACCCCCCACCGGCTGCCCAGCCCCGGGCTGACTTACTTGAGGAAAAGCGGGGATCCGGGTTGGTACCGTACCATCCTGTCGCCGAAGCGCTGTTCCTCATGGTGTCCTGGTAAGGCGGCAGCTCGCTCATGTTGCCCAGGTTCCCATTGCAATAGCCCCCCATCGTAGCATGGGAGAGCTGGGGGACCCCTGCCGCTGTCATATGGTAGGCGGCAGTCACTGTTCCGTTGTGGCCCATGGGGTGCTGCTGCATGGCCGGCTGAGAAACCTGAGACTGTCTGTAGGCTGACAGGGGAGCCCCCAAGTTACTGCCCTCCATGCCCACTTTCTTGTAGCTTTCCTCCAAAGGACTCAAGATGTCAGACACTGAGAAAGGAGTCGTATGCTTTGGGCTCATCGACATGATTCGGCGGCTGGGGAAAAAAAAAAAAAAGGAAGGGGAGGCAAATTTTTTTTTTTTTTTTTTGCCAAATATTCTGGTGTTGCCTTAACGCCGATCTTGTTGGATGTACACGTAACCGAGTGGACGAAGTCCGCCTTAATTGGATTGAGTGGAGGCTCAGGGCTGCCTTTCGTTTGTTTTAGCCAGACGCCAGGTTTTAGGCTGCCACCAGAGGCGGGGCATAGGCACTAAAGCAACAAGACAATAGAAGCCTACATCTTGCCCAAGATAATTAGCTTACATGCTGATGACAAGGTAAACACCTTTAAGTTTTACTTGTCAGAATCTTTTTATGTCTTTAGGAAAAAAAAAAAAAAAAAAAAAGAGGGAGAGACAGAGAGGACGGGAGAGAGAGGAAAAAAAGAAAGAAAGACCCCGTGAGCACAACTCTTTTTTTTCTCGGGGATGGCAATATCGTGGACGGCAAATGGAAGGCAAAGCAAAAAGACCACCATTTGACTGGGTAAAAGGATTTAAAAACAGCTCCCGGGTGGCAAGGCTGTCAGCCCAGCCTTTGTGAGAGCTGGGGAAACGGGGTGGAATGCCAGTAAGCTAAACGACAGAATCTCTCTCTTCCCCCACTAAGTTTGGTCCGGAAGGAGCCCCGCCGCCGGGAGGACAGCTCTCCGGAGGGCAGACCATTCTCTCCGGGACACAGCTTCCCGTGCCCCGCATTCCCCGCACTGGCTTGTCAGATGCCCCGGTCGCCTGGGGCTGAACAAGCGCTTGGGGTTTCGCATCTCGGGAACACTCTCTATGTCTCCTAAGACACTCAGTGCAAGGATCGTTTCTCTCCCTAAACCGATAAATTCCTTTCAACTAGGGATTTATATTTTTTACACTATCTCAGAGAGAGGTGAAAGACGCAAGTTTGCAAAATCAAGCAGTAATTTAATTGCCTGGGGCGAGAGACCGATGAAAAATAGTTTAGCGCAAAATGTTGCTTGTTATTCTCAAAGGCAGAGACTTTCACAGTCTCTCGTGGTCCCTCTGAAGCTGAAGCTGCTTTCTAAGGTTATTTATACAGCACGGGAGCTGGATGGAGAAGACCTCTCAGGTCATCTGCTACACGACCTTGCCAATGAATTCCCTGTAGTTTCCAATAAACTGCAATTTCTGGCACTTTCGGATCTGTTCTCGGATCCGGTGTGAAAACAAAAGCGATCCATTCACAGCCACACGCACACGTACAGGCAGCCAGTAGCTAATGTCACTCGGGTCTTTGAAGAAATCTTCCAGAGCCTAGTGTCTCCAAAGCTTATATTTCGGGGTGATCCGGGCGGAGGAGAGAAACCTCCCCTGAGTGTTTCACACCCCGGCCTACTGCCCTGGCAAACACAATTTAATACAGCGATTACCTGAATATTAAGAAAATTACAGCGAAGGTACAGTTAACCCAGGGACTTTGAAGTGTCAAGTAACTATTTAGTAATTGCACTTGTAAATATGTTTGTGCTCGGCTGGTTCGTGCTTAAAAATGCAAAAGTGCACTTGCTACCCGGGAATAACTAAATATCTTTGTCTAAAGTGGCAGCATAAATAGCCGGTCGCTTTGTGGCTGTGCTTGATATTAGTGCATAAGGATCATTTTGCTTCAATTGGGAGGCTCTCATTCACTAGGCAAGAAACCGTTTAGGAGAAAGTAGGTTCCCGTATGAGAGTTAACATCCTTCAAGTGTAAGCCTCAGTCTTGATTACACTTTAGAGCTCTGCAAGAGGTGAGCTTTTCCACACAAATATAATCGGGGGAACTTTCCTTCAATCAGGCCTCCAGCTCTCTTACATCATCTCAGCTGCTTCTTTCGGCGCTAGCTCCCTCAAGGCTGAATATCCCGAAGTGGGCTGGTTGTGAGTCTGCTAGGTCACCAAAAGGCAGGGAAGGGCGACTTTGGGCTAGAAAGGCGTTTGGTTTTTGCCTCTTCTTTTCCCTCTTTACATTCAAAACCTTTCAATTTTGTCTTTCCAGATCTCTGGAACATTTATTTACCCCTTCCCCCCCCCCCCCCCCCCCCGCCACGGTTTTTCCTCTTTCTGCGCGTGTTTTTCAGTACGGTCTTTGGTTTTATTCCTACGGAGAGAGACACTCGACCTTGCCTTAGTGGTTTGGTTGTTTGGGGTTTGTGGTTGGTTTTTTCCCCCCGATTTTCTCAGACACACCATCTCCATGACTGTTTCATGAACCCTATAAAGAAGGGGGTGGAGGGAAGGGAAAAAAAATTAAATACCACAGGATCCACCACAATGACGGCTTGGTCGGCTTTAACCAGAGACGAAAGGCGGCAAGTGACCTTGCAATTTGTGGGGCAGGAGCAGCGACTCCGTCCCCATCCAGAGAGTGCGAGGTGGGGCAGCTGGCTAGGCCCCAGCAGCAGCTCCGGCGGCGGGAGCGGGGCGCTGGACACGCAGGCGGCCGAGATGCCCCGCCGCCCCGCGCCGGCCCCGGAGCACCGCCCGAACGACCCCTTCGGCCGTCGGCTGCGCCTGGCGGAGCTTATTTATCCTCTCACTTGAACGAGCGCAGGTTAAATAGCCTCCGAAACATTGCTCGGTTAGGTTATCCCGAGCGAGTCGGGCCTTGGCTCTGCGCGGGGTTTGGTACTGGGAAGCTAATGAGAGAGCGCTTCGTTCACCTTCGCTGGGAAGCGGGTGAAAAATTCTCTTGTGCGGGTCTGACCGCCGACTTAGGAGTACACCGGCGCGCATACAGGCACACCGACGTCTAGCTACTTTTTAGTCCGGCTAGATGGACGCGGTGTAAAGGAAACAGGTCAGCCTCTGCACCTGCTTTCCTGCCCCAAATGCGCTATAACGAGGCGAGTCACACCGTGGACAAGGGGTGAGAAAACTTCTTCTCTGGTGCCGTGTCCCTTCACTCTCGCTTTTCTTTCAAACCTTCCACCGGAGTTTTCGTCTGCCAGAGATGGCTGCTCCCAGCGTCCGGGGAGGGTGGCCGTCCCAACAGGATCCTGCCTAGGCTGCATTTAGCGATATGTTCGTTTACCTGGTGATGCTGCTTAGTAAAACACTCGAGTGAAAAAGAAATGCAAAGGAGGAGAGCAAGGAAGATGAGATGCGTTTTGCCTGATGGAAGCATTTTCATGAGAAAGGCACGGTTTTCACCCCGTGTTTGCAGAAATGCGGCTACACGGACTTCCCTTCAATAGCTTCTGACCCCACACAATCCTTTTGATAACACTCGAGAGGTGGAAGAATGGGAGACTTTGTCAATCAAATGGTGCCAATCCCAATGGAAACGGTGCCACCAAGACCGCAGAGCGTTTCCTCATCAACTGGATTGCGGGGGCTGGGAACTCAAGGATCAGCTTTTGAAAGTGCGCACAGGGCTCTCCAAAGACAACAATGTCTTTTTTATACGAGCTGCTGTGCCTCCCCAAGGGGAATCAAATATGTTCGGCCAGCCAGAGCTCGGAGGGCTCGGAGGGCAGAGGGTAAGGGTCCCACGCAAACCGCACGCAAATTCTTTCTCAACAAGAAAGACGCTTTCTAGGTGTAACTTTTTGATACAAAGCCATGGGGTGCTCCGTGCTCCCTCTGGGTCAGTTCACGGGTGCACGTCTGGCTGCACCCCCTGCCCAGCCCTGCCGCCCCCGCTCCCAGCGCCGAGGAGGCGGCCCTGCCCGCTGCCCTGCTCGCAGCCGTACAGCCCGCCCTGTCGCGGGAACAGCGCTCTGCGGCGGGGCCAGACGCTCCTAGAGAGCTCCGAGTTAAATGTGGCAAGAGCAGATCTGTGACAGAGCTCTTTCTTCGCTCCTGGTCATCAGTGCAAGCCTAACACATCCATAGAGACATGTAAATGACCACCTGGAAAAGTGGCACCACCGAGGTAGCTTGCCTCAACTTTCCCCTCTCGACCTACCCCGAGCGAGCTCATAGAAACTTCATCTGATTGCTTATGCATGCCGGTGTAATACACCCTCTGTTTCCCCATGCTCCCCAGAATGGAAGATGTGCCTAGCACACCTACGCCGGGAGCGGAGGTTTCCGTAGTGATCGGGTAGGGTGGACTTGCGTCTCTGCCGGCCGCGGACAGGGCGCTGGGAGCCGCTCCCCGCCTGGAAAGCACATGCTTGGGCGTGTAAGAAGGCAGGAGTCCTCCTAGAGACGCACCCTGCGAGCGCTACCTAGGCACGGAGCGCTCTGGGTGTGTGTGGGGGGAAACGCCTGCTGTGGTTCATGGGGACAATTCCTCCCCGTGGGAAAGCCCCTCTGCCCTGGTTATCTCGTTCGGATGGGAGAAGCCCCTCAATACACGGGTCGAAACCTCTTCTCCTGGCGTGGGAATCTAAGGCAACCAGCGAGACCACCAAAGGCTAAAGCAAAATTCCTCACCCCTCCGCAGCGCACGCACAGTTGCTCCTCCAGCTGCCCAGGGCGTGGAGCATCTCGCAGCTGGGGGTTCTCGGGGCCCCTTCGCCACCAGTCCCTGGCGGCCCCAGTCGCTCTGTGAGAGCGAGGGCAGCGCTGCCTCCGCTCAGCTCTTTTCCCTCCTTCCCCAGTTCCTGGCGGACGGCTGAGCCTTCCTGCCCTAGTCCTCGACACACTCCCCGTCCTTCCTTCGCCGGGCCGTTCCCGGCCAAGAGGGCCAGGGTGGGGCCAGGTACGGGGTGTCAGGGCAGGGCTCCCGGGGCCGCGGCGGCGGGCGGAGGGCCGCCGTGCCAGGGCGGGGGCGGCGGGGCCCCGGGGCACGCCTCGGCCCACCAGCCACACCGCGCCCCTCCGCGGCTGCCCGGCGTGGGGATCAGCGGGAAAGGACTGTTTTTAGGCATGGGTGTCCCGGTAGTCTCGGGTGGATAGCAGCAGCACTCGCCCCGATGTGCGAACCACTGTCTGAAAGCCTCGTCCGATATTACGAGCAGTTAATATATGCCTTCCACATCTGGCTTTCTCAGTGTCAGTAGACTGTCACTGCCGCGACACTGTCAGTACATACACACAAGACTCATTGTCTGAAGCGTTTTTGATACACCCAAGACAGAGGTGATTATGCAGAGGATTACTTGAAGCTGTTTGCTGAGACAATTTGCGAGAAGTTAGCCTGTAGAGATAGTTAAAAATATAAGCACGTTTTATTTAGATATAAACTCATGTAAAAATACTTTTTTATCGGTATATACCTACAAACAGAATCCTGCCGGGATCTATCTATTTATCTTCTTTTAGGTATAGCTATCAGTATATTACGTTAGTTATCTTAGGAGTTATGTGCTTTTGTGTGTGTTCCCAGACATGCCTACACACACACCTACAAGCGTGGGGGTGCATACCACCGGCAGTGGGTATGCATGAGTATATGTTTACGCATACATTCACAGTCCTCAACCCTGTCGTCTCTTAAGTGTTTCAAAAAGGAACTCAGCTTTTAAGTGGGTCACCTTGCCTCCCTCCCTTCCTCTTTCCTCGCCCAGGCCTGCGGCCGCGCCGGCGCCGGGAAAAGGGGCTCTCGGCTCCCGGGTGGGGTTGGACGCCGAGGCGACGGACACCGACGTGCCTGTGTGTGCAGAGTGAAGGGGCAGGCTGGGGGTCGTCCCCGGCAGTTTGATTTACCGCAGACCTTTTCTGTTTCAGCGTGGCTGGCTGCGGCAGGCGGTGCGGGGGGCTCGTTGCTCACTGTCCCCTGGTTTGGTCTCGAAGCCCTCCCCGTGCCTCCGGACCGCCCCGCCGAGGGCCTCGGGGAGCTGCAGCCTGCCCTGTGCGTGCTGCGGGGCGGGGGCTCCGCGCCTTCCCGCGCCCTCCCGCGCCCTCGGGGCTGCGCGGACGGAGCACAGGGCCGAGCCCGGGGGCGCTCCCCCGCGCCCGCCGGAGTATGCGCGCTGGTGGACAGGCGACCTTTCCCCCTCGACCTTACCCTGGGGGTAACCAAAGCTCCCTTTTATTTTCAATGTCACTTCGGGGTTTGCCTTTTGTTCCCTGCTACCTCTCGCTTCCAGGGATACGGGCGGCTCCCCGCTGGCTCGGGGAAGGGCTAGCGGTTACGAAGATATCTCATTTAAAAACGACAATGGAGTCCTTTCGACGAGCCCGTGTGGTGCCCGTGCTTTATTTTCGTGCCGGGGATAATGGAATTGTTTGTTTTGCTTTTGTTTTCACAGCAAAACTCGAGGGCAAGTTACAGGAGGGCTGATAGGAGCCGCGGCCCTTCGCCGTTGCCCCTGGGTGCCCAGCAGGGCCACCCAGCCGAGGGCCGACGCATCCGGTATATGACCACGGCAGCCCGGGAACCCGCGCAAACGTCGCGGCTTCGGGCGGATCTGTCCGCGGATGCCCTGCTGTCACCGACTTCGGAGTGACCGAGTGCTCCGGTTATTGCCCCCAAATCCTTTTCTGCCTCTCCTCTGCTCCCCAGTGTGTGGCTTGACCTAAGCTCCCCCAGTAGCTTTAATTGGGAAGGAAGCTGCCATCTGTCCCATTGTGCCATTGGCTTTTTTATCTGGGCAGGGGCCATCAGTGCAAGGTGGGGCGCTGCACACGTTGGCAGCCGTGCGGAGGGACCGGAGCCCGCGGTCCGCCGGGACGGAGGGACCTGCAGCAGCCTCCCTCCGCTGGCCGCCGGGGAAAGCGCAGCGCCGGGCCCGGGCTCGGGCCGCGAGGACTGGCGCTCGCCTGGGCCTGTAGACTTGCTGATGTTGCTGTTGAAATTTCACCCTAGCCAAGGCAAAATCTTATAAATGAGGGAGCAGAACAGGAATTTGCTCAGTCGGCCTTGGGCTGTAATGACATGGATATTTCTCCGTTTTCACTGTGCGTTTCTCCAAATCTAGAGGGAAGGATTAGCTTCTTAGGTTGCTGCAGCACCTCCTCAAGACCCTCCCGTAGAGGTAGCTCTGCCTCTGGGCAAGATTCTTCCCTCTCGCTGGGGAGAGTGCAATTTTTCTGTTCCTGGATCAAGAGGAAGTGTTTAATAATTTGTGCCCATTCCAAGAGGTTGCTGTAGAGCAGCACAGTCAAACTGTTTCAAAACAGTACTCTTACTAGTTGATGGTCATATACACAAAAATTTCCCACTCAAAAACTGCCTTTTGGGAGTGACTCTGCCTCTTCCCCAGCTGCTTCCTACCTTCTGAGCTTGTAGCTCATGAATCCAACCCATGAGTCCTGCTCTCAGAGGCAGCCCAATTCCCCCGTGCTCTTCTCTGAGTGTGGGAAGTGAAGATGCAAGTGCCATCCAGGGCTGAATCCCTCAGAGGTAGAACTGACATGAGTCAGTGAGCTGGCCTGGTAGGGCCAGAGTGACCCAGCTGCCCACTCAGAGTGGTAGGTGGTTTATTTATTTGTCGTGTGAGCCTTAAAAATCAACATTTCCCAAGTCTTAAACACAACAAGCCAACCAACCAACAAAAACGCAATCAGTGTTCACTCTGCCTTGATTTTCTTCTGCTCCTTTTTGGGAAGAGACGACACAGAAGTCTCCTAAGCAAAGAGGTGCATTTCAGAAGCCCAAGGGCAAATCTAGGGATGTTTCAGAAGCCCATTTTTCATTTCATGGGAACGAGCATCTCTGGGAAGATCATGCCCTCAGTCTGGTTAGTACAACTGGTAGGTCTAGTTAAAAGCTGTTGCAAAAAGCTGCAGCACAAAGGAAGCCACTTGTAGCTAAACTCAACAATGAACTTTATTGGTCCTGCTACCAAACCCATTAACAAAGCTACACGCTCTGCAGCATTGTTTCTGGGGCTGGGTTTTGTTAACCAATTACTGATGTACGTATATGGCTCACAGCGCTGATTTAACAGGTGCATTCCTCTTGCCCGGAAAGGGTTCAGTTCAGTTACCAGTTTCAGCTAGTTCATTTTCAAATATTGGTCTTTCAAGAGTTTCCTGCTGTAAATAGGGTCTCAAAAGTTTGTTGTACAGTTGGACAGGTATATGCATGGCATACGTGTCAGGAAAGGCTCTTCTTGAGCCATGAGACCTGTGCCAGGAATTTGACAACTCTGACAACGGCTCCCATCACCTCTGTGTCTATAGGTCAGACATCTTGAACCAGATCAGGTCCCACCAGCTGGACTATCCTGTAATACTCTGTCTTTCAAATTCTGCTCTAAAAGCAGAGTATGTGGCTTGCTCAGCCCAGCACCAGTGGCACCTGTATTGTCACACATAGCAGAGTTCCTCTATTTTATACAAGAAATGGAGATGGGGGATAGAGTTACAACTATTTGCAATACCAAATTACTACTGGGAGGAATGGGCATCTGTGGTTTTCTGTAACGGCATGCACCCTGTATCTTTGCCCAAACATTGTAATTTTCACTCTTCCAAATATGTTTGTTTTTATGAATTGCACAATGAAAAATATGGGATGTTTTTCTTGCCAAGAAAGGTGAAGTAAAATCAAAATGTTCATCAAAATGTTTCACCTTTTCATTCTCCCAAGAAGAACCAGTAACTCAGAAAAGAAATGACAATATTGGAAAGGGACTTATCTCTCAGCCTTGCAGCTTTGTGAAGAACAGAGCTGCTCCTAAATGACCTGGCTCTTACTGTAATTGGCTGGTGTCCATATCTTCCTCTGTTGTGTCCCAGCAGCAACCTCTCTTCCCTTTGGTTATCCATTGACAGGATTCTTTGGCTCCCATACTTCTAGGGGATGGGTGGAACAATTCCACTTGCAACTGAGTGCTGACTGAACGGTTTCACAGATTTAACAAAAGATGGGCTCAGCCTTGCAGAACCTTTCTTCCTGGAGTTGATCAGCAAGAAGGAAAGAAAGAAATCCAGCTTGAGGTTCAGTTGGGTTTAAGGACCAAGACCTGGGAAGCAAAACCAAAGCTTCTTTATATTGTAACCTAAAAAATGCACCCAAGTCTCTGAAGGCCCAGAAGTACTTTATCTTTGAATTAGAACAGGACTTTATTCAAATAGAAATCCTAAAACATATGCTGAAACAAGTCCTTGCTAGCATCTCTATTTTCTGTTTTCCTAGACATTAGCCATTATTCGCATTGTAGTACAGAAGAGTCTCCATGTAGCAGGACTATCTTCTAAATTACTTTGGATGGTAGACATAATGAAGTTAAAAATTTCGCTCATCTTTGCCCTGTCGTAAATGAAAGCATGTATTATACTTATTAAAAAAATAGCTGACCATAGAATTAGGTTCAAGTTACATTTTCAATGTAGAAATGTTTATGCTGAAAAAGCCTAGATACTTTCTTGGAAGTAGTTTAACCATGTAAAATATTCCATTAATGGATTTTGACTACTATTCAGTTTTTAAAATAATGTCCCTTGTAATTAGTTGCTTTATCATTCCTTTATGAGCCTTGCTTATTTTGAATTCCAGGGAAAGAATACTGCTAAGCTGATATAATGAGATAATATCCTTCACTGGCGTAAGTAAGGCTATGAGATGGACTGCTACCCACATTGGTAATTATACATGCTCCATTTCCACAACTGGAACCAGAATGAATGCTCTACAGCATTTTACTCTCTCTGAATAACATTAACTGAAAAAAGCAAGTGAGTAACTTGTTTACGTATTAGTGTTGGAGGAAGCAACCTGAGCTGGCTGTCCTTGAGTCTTTGGAGTCAAATTCATTCATCAAGCACTTAACACAGGACTAAGGAGGAAGCCTTTTTGCCACCTACATACAAAACTAGTGTGCCAGCTCTGTCACTCCACAGGGGTAACAGCTTCAGGTTCTATATGCCCTGGGAAGGGACCAGGGGGCAGAGAGAGCATCACAGATTTGTCCAGTTGAGAGATACAAGCTTTGTAGGGTGAACAAAAGTGGCACTTCCGTCCCATCTTGTCTGTGCGAGCTCAAAACACTCTGTGAATATCAGAAGTTTTAGGGTGAGAGCCTATTATGACATGTTATAAGAGGAAAAGATGTATGCCCATGGTCGTATGGGCAATAGATGGGTCCAAATCATCTTCTAAAAATCTTTTCTGACTAATGAAGGGATGTAAATTCATATACTGCCTATCTGGCCACACTGACCTCACTGTAGCAAACTAGCACAGTTTGCTGTTGAGACTGAGAGGCAGAACTTTTGGTTAAAAGTAAATGCACAGTCAGAGCAGCTCAGTGCTGCAGACAAATGAAGCCCTCAGTGGTCCCTGTGCCTGCACTGGCTACAAAGCAGCTAAAAAAATTTTTAGAGGAAAACTGCAATGGTAGCCCAGCAGCTCCACAGTCCCTCCTTGTGCAACTGCAAGCAGGGCTGCCTGTGGTGTCTCAGGAGCATGTACACTGCCATCATCTGCAGGCAGGGGTCCACCCTGCCTTTTGGCCACCTGTGGCCCAGGACTCCGCCAGAGTGAGAAATAAGGATTGCATTTAGATTCAATGGGAAGGGTCTCTGGTACTTACAGCACTTAAAGCTTGTACTGCAAAACCTATCAAAGAGTACTTGCTTTTCATTGTAGAATTTTGGTGCTTTTTCAGTGAAAATACTTGGTCCTGAATGCAGCCTGGAAACATCAAATAGAAATACATATTACATGAAGCAGGGGTTTCCAAACAGATCTTCCTTTGGATACCGTTTGCTGTAGAAGCCCTTGCTGATGACAGGGATGGCAGCTGGAGCTCTTGGCACTTGTTGTGGTCAGGGCTCCTGACAGCAATGGTGGCTGCCAGCACTGACTTTGTACCAGACCTACGTCTCATCCCACCTGCTGCTCCTCAGCCACTCATCAACCCTCCCCCAGCACTGGGTTAACAACCATCAGTTTCCTAATCTTTCCCCAGCCACACTGCATTTCCTCCTCTTCCTCCTATTCCCCTTTCACAGCTGACCAGCACTGGCACTGTACAGGCAAGAGCTGGCTTTGGTGGCAGAGGCTATGTGACAGCTTGCAAACAGGTACCAGCCTCACAGCTGAGCACCTTTCTTTGTAACACAGAGCAGTGTGAGTACCAGCAGTATTACATAGGCTGCAGAATCTTCATGCCCAGGAAAATTATGGATTAAAGCAACCAACCACTCCAGAAAAAACAAAAAAAAGTGTCTGAAATGTCTGTACATCTGCAAAATTTTGGTTTCTGTAGAAACTTTTCAATAAATTTTGGATGCTCATCTCTCCATGGCCTTGCCCTTGCAAGGCATAATACTTTGCTGAATGTGCAGCCCCTTCAGTTGCTGGGCTTCTTTAAATTTTTGTTTTCTGACTAAGTCATTATGTATCCTGCATTTATCAAAAATGGCTAGAAACACAGGACTTTGCCATTCTCTCAATCTGCATGTTACTCCTTTACAAAGCTTGAAAAATATTTTTCCTCTGGTATTTATTCATTTTGCCGTGCTGTATATCCAATTAGACTATTCTGCTGCATTCAGAAATGAGAACAGTTCCACCTCCCTCACATCCAGCTCCATTTCTCTTCAGTTTCATTTCCCGCAGGGTCACTGTTAGGTGATGATATGCAGTAACGTCCCCAGTGAGGTGCTGTTTCCATTAGCTTTCCCCTTCAGAGGTGGTCAGAGGTCTGAATGCTTATATGATTTGTTTTCTTGGCTACTTAGAAGGTAAGATTCAGTTCTGATCCCTCTTCTACATGGGCATGCTTCATTTTCTGTATTTCTTCCTTTTTTAATAAGACAGTGTCTCTTACCTCTGATTTTAAAACAAGAAGTATGTTTTTGTGCATGATTTTTTTCTCCATCAACATTCAATACTATTTATATAAAATGACTATAAAAGGAGGAAGAAATCACATGGTGGGGCTTTGTGAGAGAAGCTGGAGACAAACAGCCCTGTACTTCACCATCATGGACCTTGAATAAACTGTTGTGGAGTAGGTTTGGAGACAAATGAGGGCACACATCTCAGGGGAATCTGTGGCCCAGAAGTTTGGAGGAGAAGGGTTGGACATGCAGTGACCATTACTGAAAAATCAGAGTAATTGCTCATACAGACAAACTTACAAATAAGCATCATATCTGGGCCCAGCTTCAATCACCAGTTGTATTTTTTTCACCTAGTTTTGTTGACCTTTCTACGTTTTCATTGTAAATTATATTTCCTACAGTTATGTGATGGGCTAACCCTGGCTGGATGTCAGGTACCCACAAAAGCTGCTCCATCACACCACTCCTCATCCAGCCACAGGTGAGAAAAAATACCATGAAAGGCTCTTGGGTTAAGATAAGGACAGTAGGGGATCGCTCACCAATTATGTTCATGGGCAAAACAGACTCACTTTGGGGAAATTAACTGAATTTATTACCAAACAAATCAGAGCAGGATAATGAGACGTAAAACCAAATCTTCAAAAAACCCTTTATTCCTACCCCTCCCTCCTTTACAAGCTCAACTTTACTTCCAAGTTCTCTATTTTCTCCCCTCCAGCAGTGCAGAGGGATGGGTATGGGGCTAGCAGTCAGTTCATCACATTTCTGCTGCTGTTCCCTTCTCAGGAGAAGGACTCTTCACACCCTTCCCCTGCTCCAGAATGGGGTCCCTCCCACAGGAGACAATCCTCCATGAACTTCTCCAAAGTGGAGAAGACTCCCATAGGCTGCAGTTCTTTATGAACTGCTCCAGCATGGGTCCCCCATTGGGTCACAAGTCCTTCCAGCAAACCTGCTCCAGTGTGGGCTCCTCTCTCCACAGGCCCTCCCAGGATCCTGCTGCAGTGTGGACTTCCCATGGAGCCACAGCCTCCTTTGGGCACCCACCTGCTCTGGCATGGAGCTGCTTCTGGGGCTGCAGGTGGATATCCATTCCATCATGAACCCCCATGGGCTGCAGGGGCACATCCTATCTCACCATGGTCTGTACCACAGGCTGCAGGGAATCTCTGCTCTGGTGCCGGGGACACCTCCTGCCCCTTCTTCTTCACTGACCTTGGGGTCTGCGGAGTTGTTGCTTTCATATATTCTCACTCCTCTGTTCTCTGGGTGCAATTTGCTTCTGCCTTTTCTTAACTGTTTTTCCTTCCTTCTTAACCACGATATTCCAAAGGTGCTACCACTGTCACTGATGGGCTTGACCTTGGCCAGTGGTGGGTCTCTCTCAGAGCTGGCTAGCACTGGCTCTGTTGAACATAGCTGGAGCTTTTAGCAGCTTCTCACAGGAGGTCTCTCTGTAGCCGCCCCCCACTCCCTGCTACCAAAACCTTACCATGCAAACCCAATAAAAGTTATCTACATTTAACTAAATAAAGAGCCATCAATAGATATTACGCTATAACTGAAGACGACAAGGGTAAACCTGGATTAAACCATATAATTTTCAGTTGATATTTTTTCTGAATTCCCATCTTTTTCTCTTGAGTAAATCTAATTTAAAGTCCTTAGGGGTGTTCCTTGCCACATTTTTGTCTGCCCTCCAGTGCCTTAGGTGGATATCATTGCCCAGTTGTATTGTTGATTATAATCTGATGTTATAAAAACTGAATTTTCTCTCCCACAAATCTTCTTTTCTTTGCTTCAATACAGAAGTGGAGCAAGTCTCAGATGTCAAGGTTTTTTCAGAGACAGAAATTTCACCAGAACTTATGTTGTTTAGATAAATAGTCTGAATTCAGGAGGAGTGTATAAGTCTTCTGTGGGAGATAAATTTCAGTTTGCAATCATCTCAAATTAAAAAAACCAAACAAACAATTGATCTGAATTCTTAAAATCTTTTTGAATAACTAAAAGCCTATGTGAATATCTAATAGTCTGCTTCTTTCTGGGGAACAGAAAGTTGTGGAAAATACTCTCATGAGTTGCTCAAAGGGTCTCCAAATGGTCTGGAAAGTAGAAAGTATGGACATTTCTCTCCAGCCATTTGTGCAGGGGAAGGAGCATGCTAGGAGGCCTCTGTGTGCTGAGACATGCTGACGAGACAACGGGGCATTGCAATATGTGTTTCTGTGGCACCCTCTCTTCCACAGGGTATTTCCCATGTATCCCCAATGTATACATCTGATAGAGAGCTTTTAGATTCACTCCAGGTGAGGTAGCTGCTATTTGTGTCCATTCACCTAAACTCCGACTCAGCTCTCCTCAGACAACCTGGAAAGCTGGTCATAAACAGCTCATTGTCCCTCTGACACTGTCCAAGAGGCAAGTGACCAGGTGAGAAGATGGTGTGGCTGACTCTCAGCCAGCAGCCTGATTAAATACAGTTTGTAGCAAACAGTGGCTTCCACAGAGACTTAGGGGACAATGCTCCTTTTTGTTGTTGTTTATCAAGACAAGATTTTCATGGGGCACTGGGAGAAAATATGTCTTTTCTGTTGTCTGAGATGACTCAGTGTGGCTGAAGCTTTCCCTGAGTGTTTGAATCAAAAAACCCCATCTCCAGTATCCACACACGTGATAAAATCCCTGTCAAAGTGATTGTATGGGAGAGAAAGATGGAAGATTCTTACTTTTAAATAACCTATATTCACGTTTCTTTCAAGGTTAGTTTCTGAAGGGTAGGTGCCTGGAATATAGCTGTATTGACTTCAGGAGTTACTCCAGGAATGCTTGAGAAAAAGTAGAAAGTCAGGGACAAGCTATTTTTAACAAAGCAAAGCCTATTGTTGCAACTGTTTAAAACTTTGTGACACAATATAGGATCTGTCAGACAATGTTAATTTTTAGAGAATACTGGTTTATTGTCTGCAACCTCCTGCTAGCTGGGAACTTAGATATTTTGTGGGATTTCTCCTTCTCATCACCTAGTTTTGCAATGAAAACTAGCCCAGGCTAGGAAACTCTCCTGAATCATTGCTTCTTATAGCTTTGATGGTTTCCTGTGACTGCCTAATTTATTTGCGTACTTATAGATGAATCACGAATAAGAGAAAACGAACCTGAACTCTACCATTTCCACTTGCCCAAATATGTAATTTTAATGAGCAAAAAATTTGCTGGAAAATACAGTATCAGTTTTCATTATACTATCCCCATGTAAATTGCACAAAATAACAGAACTAGGCGGACAAAGTAAGCGGGTTGTCTCCTTTTTAATTAAAATAGGGGACTAAGGTTCCTGTGGGAATCTAAATGAGACTAGTAGCCCCAAAGGCTAGTGCCTTCACCCCACTGTGCCTGTTAGACAGCAGCTCACCTCTTCCTTTGTCACTTTTCCAACTGTTGCTCTGCTGAAGATGAAATGCAGGCTGGAGCAGGGGCAATCAGAGCCCAGCACAGCAGACTCTCCATTGGGCAGCACAATCAGGGTGACCCAAATGTCTGGTTCAGTTGCTTGGTTTACACCCAGTAGCATAGCTTCAACAGTGGGGGATTGATTATTCCTTCTCTTATGCTTTATCTTGTCTTGGATGCGTTTTTCATTGCTTTCCCAGAGGATTTTTCTCCTTCCTCTAATTTTACTTTTTTTTCTTTCTATTGAAAGATCCTGCTTTTATTCACATATTTTGTTATTCCATCACTTTTAGCCATGCATACTCTGTGTCTCACGTTTGTGCTACAGATGCCCTCATTTGCCCTGTTGTAGATACCTATACTGTGAGGAGTTGACTCACTGTAGAAAGACTTGCTTCCCTGTTTTGACTGTGAAATATAGTTTATGTAGTTGTCTCTGTGTAAAAATCTACACACTGATACTGCCAGTTAGGTATGTTGAACCTAGTTCTTGTAGCCACCACCAGCATCCTTACACAATGACTGCTGAGGGCCACAGCAGTGTTTTGGCATTCTCTTTCTTGCAGTAGAACTGCCCAGGGAGTTAAGTGCTAGCCCCTTGGTCCTTTCTTCTTGCTCATTGCTACCTCTTTGATCAAGAATGAATCTCACCCTCTCTTTTCATATGCCTTTATTAAAAGCTTCCCTTACTTTTTTTTCTTTTTTTTTCCTTCTAGGAGAAATGCAACTTCTGAAATTAGATTCATGAGCACAGTATATTGCTGTGAAAAGTTCATATCCATTCGCCCTGCCCTTTTTTTGCCCATTCTTTGAAATAAAATCACAAAACTAACAAATAAGATTCCTTTCCTGAATTTGTGCTTAATTAGCATGGTTTTTTTCCTAGTTTAAATGGCTCTCCTGCTGTTCATAGCATCAATAAAAAGTTACAGTGTTCCATTAGTAACAGCATAAGAAGTATTTGGTGGACAGCAAGTTTCAGTGAGTATTGTTATTGTATCACCAATATGCATCATCAATAGAGGGCAATTGAAGAGCATTGAATAGCCTTGTTCTGGGCTTTCCTCCCTTCCTTCCACCTTTCATTTTTTCCTACATCAGTCTTGTAGTTTCATTTTTATCTCCCAAGACTCCTTTAATCCCTTCATATTATACATTTGTATAACATGATGTCCCCAGCAAAGGATGGGAACATTCCCCAGGGAAGAATCCTCTGCAAATGCCATCAATATTTTTTTCTAATCACACTACAGATTAAAAATCAGACCTATCTTTGGTCTCTAGATACCTTTCCCAGCTTGTCACATTAGTGTTTATCATTTTGGTCCAACAGCTAATTTATAACTCATGTGTTAGTGCTCTTGAAGAAAATTAATATACAAAGCACAATTCTAGACCTTTTGAAAGCAAGGGTGATTATTTGCTTTAAGGAAAACTGACTTCAGTCCCTCATGCTCCTTCTCCTACAGACTTCACTTGCTCGTGTTCTCGCACTTACATACTTACAAGAACCATAGTGCATATGTCCCCAAGACTAACTGTGTGTGTCTGGGAAGAGGAAAAAACTATTGAGTCCTCAATACACATTGTCTTCCTCTTTGTGGGTGACAACAGGAAGCATTTTTATAGGCTTTTTATACCTTTTAGAAGTCCAACTTATTATGGTATGATCCCTTGACTCCAAACCTTGCTTACTTCATCTTTCATAGGTCTAAAGTTGATATCTGTTGTTTTGGGTCTCCTTAAGGCTCAGGCCCAGCTTTACACTGAGCTATTGGCAAAAAGCAGAACCCATGTCATGTACCATAGTTTTTTACCCCACTCTCCTGCCATCAAAGGTCTGTGCTGTGGAGTTACTGAAGCACAGGCATTGAAGTCTTCATGCAAAAGTGCCATTCCTCCAGGTTTACCAGTTTGACTGCAGCTGATAATGTCCTTGGTTACCAACGCACGTATCTCAAGGATTGCTTACTTATTGGTCTGCAAGTATGGCTACTCACAGGGAGTTTTCATAGTTGCCTGAAGTAGTCATTCAGAGGATTTCCACCGATTTTCCCATTGTGGACTTCTTTATAGGTTTTGGGTTTTGTGTAATCCACTTCCTTTAATGGAGCTGGTCAACAAATACTAAATATTATTTGCTTCTAAAAATCTCGGTCTGAATAACCAGTCATCTCAGACCCTAAGTTAAGGTGGCACATTATCAAAGCACTCAAACAGAGAAGGTCCTATCCTGTACAGTTTGACTTTGGTAGAGTTACTGAAGCATACTTTAAACATGGGACAAATAAGTTCTGTATCTTGATGGTTTGAGACTTGCAGTCTGTTGAGCTGAATCAATTACAAATGAAGGGTCATTCAAACACAGCAAAACATTTAAACCGTAATTTCTAATTTTGTAACAATGAGTCAAATAGCACTGTACAATCTCATCTTCTGCACGTTTTTGTTCAATGTCTATGGTTTTTAGCACTGGTGATGCTAGCTATGAACACACAAACCCAATACCCATGTTACATATTTATTCTATTTCAAGGTCAAGATTTCCTGAGAGGATAGAGATATACAAATAACTTACATTTGATATGGCTCGGTATTCAAGCAGCAGTGCTATTGTAAGTGATAACAAAAGACAAAATGTAAGTCTGATACTTCAGGCCAGAACATGTTGTTTTTCAAATCTTTTGTAATAATATGAAGGAAGAGAAATTTTATTTTCCTCAAAAAAAGAGTATTTCTCTGTATGTTTAGTTCATGATATCAGCTTTACAAAATGATTCAAACAGGCTTTGCAATAAAAGAAAACACACTAATGTTCCTACAGTGTTAAATACTATTTCTTGATACACATCAGTGTCCAGAGGTCATTGCTTTCTTGTCAGAGAAAAATCTGAAGCACTGGTTTTTGTGTTTAATTATATGATCCTTACGTTTCAGTAAACAAATCCTGACCTCACTTAGGACTCTTTCTGTAAAAATGGCTGTTTAGGGTTACTACTGCCATTTTTTGTCATTATATGTGTGTGTGTATGCATTGCCATCTCTAGTTTGGATTGTAAAATTCAAAGTCTGGGAATGAATATTAGTGTGCACATATACGTCTGATTTCTTTGTCTTCTACTAAGTTTAGAATTTCATAGTCAAGCTAAGATAATCCATATGAGAAAGACATTGTCCTATATAATTTTCTTTGGTTCTAACCACATTATCATCAGCTTTATGTGAAATCATTAAATAAGATTACCAAATTTAAAGGATTTTTTCCATAATTTCCTCCATTTAGGGCTGCATTATGCCTGAACTAAAGCCCTTTGTAGGGGAGGGGATCACAGCACATTCATGGGGCTGCAGTGCTCACGAAGCTGTGGTGGATGCCATTATACTGGCCTCATATTGTTCCCAAGTGTGCTGGGAAAAGCAGTCATGGGTGGAATTTTATTCAGCTTCATGTTCGAAATGTAGCACAGGGCATGGGAAATAAAGGCTCCCAAAACCTTATAGCTCAATTCCTACACCATTCAGTGAGGAGGGATAAAAAAGGAGACAATTTTTCTCTCAATATTTTCTCTTTTCCATCACCTGTGTTTCCAAGAAATGCATTTTTTAAAAGTTCAAAGACAAGCATTAGGCCAGACAGCCTATGCAGTATTTGGCAGCCTATATTGGTGCCTAGCTGCCTACTGGTTAAATAATGACGCTGGTGAGATCACTTCAATGACTCCCCAAAAAAATGGTCTGAATGAGGATGCTGCATAAAGACAATAAATGCAAGTGTCTTACACCGCATAATGCTTAATTTAGTGTCAAAGATTCAGCACTGTGTCAGGGACAGTGGCTTTAGTCAGTTGGTGGTCTCATATCATAACCATTGATCTTCAGTGGTGCATTGTTTTTCCGATTCCTACAGACACAAAATGCAGGAATGAACAAAATTACCTCCAGAGTCCTCCAAACAGGAAAGAGACCTAGTCCCCATATCTTGTTTTACTCTAATCAGGATAAACTCCAGCTCCAATATACCTATTCTCTTATTTCAACAAGCTGCCAATAAAGAGCAGATCTGCAGTGGAAGCATTAACATCTATTCCCACAACAACTGACAAAGGAGACTTGCTGCCTTTGCAACTTTTCAATAGGTGATGTGTGTCCTTGGCATTTGCCAATCTCTGGCAAATCTTTCCCTTTGCTATTAGCATGAAGCACTGTTGACATGGCCACACCCTTCCTTCCATCCACCAGCTGCCTCCAGGTCTAGGAATCTTGCATGGGGAGTAACGAAGGGAATTTGAAAGAGGTGGAAGAAATATGAAATGTTATTTGGAGAATGATCCCTGGCTCATGCATGAACGAATCCCAAATCATACTTATATAATAAATCTTAGCAGGGAATCAGAATGGGTTCAAGGTTGCCATCTCTGAAAAACTGAATTGTATTTTCCAGTAGTATATCTGTATTGCAGTTCTTGCTAACTAACATATTCGAGAAAGAAATTACTACTGCCAGCTCTCTCAGACAGAAAATAGGTATTCAAGCACAGAAGTGTCCCCTCTTGGGAGTGTTTGTGTTCCCAGGGTGAAGATTGAGGGTCTTCTTGAGAGATCAATATGAACAACCTATGAGTTGCAAGATCCTTTCCTTCCTCTTAGGAGAAATTCAAGAAAAACTAGTCAGAAAATCAGAATTTTTTTCTTTATTTTTGAAAATGTTCATTCATCAAACCAGCACTCTTCATAAAGACCTTTTGTCTTCAGCCAGCTTTTGGCAGAAGCATTTCTCAGCCCTCTGTTCTCCCAAGAGCAGATATTATTACAGAGACATGTGGCTTGAAACCAACTACTTCATTGTCTTTTTTTTGCACGAAAGAGAGTCCGATTTGGAAGGGGTAATCTCCCTTTTTTCAGAGATTTCATGGGATACTCTGCCCCAGAGTCACCATCTCCTGGGTGGGATGTCAAGAGGCTGAGCAGTTCTACCATGGGACGAAGAGCAGATGAGAGACTGGGCACACGTTCTTACATGCAAGGAAGAGACGTACATGCCCTGAGATACCAGGCATCTTCTCACATTTGGCTTGTACTTCTGTGCTTTGTTCTCACCATGTGGTACCTTGGCATCCTTGGAGGCAGCTGCTCAAAGACATTATCCTGAGTGCCACTGCTGCCACCCAACACCAACATCAAGTTGTGTTGAAGTTAAACCGAGCTGTGGACTGACAACCTCTGTGTTCCCTGTACTTACCACATCCAACAAACTGCTCAGCCCCTGCTATTTGGTCCAGTTCAAGGCACAGCTAACTTTACATCTGCTCTTCAACCTGGCCTCACATTTTGAAATCTGCCTGTGTTAATCATAATAATGACAATGCAAGAAATATCATGTTTTCCTCACTGAAAACTCAAAGTTAAAAGCCATCACAGCTGCTGCAGAGGCTTCACCAAAAGCCATATCAGCAGTTTCTGTTTTAAAAACATTTTTTTTTTTTTTACCCAGTCACAGTGATGCAGCTGCAATTTTCGGCAGAGCCTTCTCAGTGGCTGATTTGCTGTTTTCTCTCACTTTCCACTAAAAAACATTTAGGGCTTTCAACACCTCAAGACTTAGTTTTTGAAACTCTGAAACTGAAGGTTAAATATATCACAGCATCTGGCAAAGCTCTGTTTGTGCCAAGGTCAAGTACATTGCATTTTTAGATGGAGGAAAGTCTTTGTTGTGCTACTGCATTCTCAGTGCCAGTTGAAATTACTGAAAGTTACCTGAAACTTGCTGTATCAGTTACACGCTGTGAGTTCCTCAGGGCTGATGGCTGCTACCTGATGAAGTCGAATTGGTCTCCAAAGGCAATATCAGTGGTTCCAGACCTCCATGTCATGACCTCACATTCATGAAAGCAACCAAGACCCGGTTGTTTAAATAAAAAGGTATGAGCAGTAGGTTTTCCAAACCCCACTGCCAGACAGCATTCCATGGGAGGAAAAGACTTGCTGGAGTTTTTGCAGCTTCCTCAAAAAACACTTTCCCAAAGTGCTTTTCCCCATTTAGAGATTCACCTCCACTACACCCAGGAGCCACCTGATCCAATTCCTCTTGTCCTCATGCCTAAAGGCCCATGTTCCTTTAGAAACAGAAACAGTTGTGCAATAGATGCTCAAGATGTGGAGAAAGAAGAGGGTGGGCTGTCATGGGCACCACGGTAGGAGTGTTTTCTGTGATGATTTACGTCATTCTTTGACAGCCTGGCCTGGGCCAGAGTGGGTGACCAGGCTGGTTCCTGCTGGGCTTTACAAGGGGTCCTCACAGCAGAAAAGGGAAGGTTGTTTCCATGCCCTAAGAATTGTGGCAGTCCCAGAACAAAACATTGGGAAAACCTTGTAGAAGAGGAAAGAAAATCTCCACTTAGGAATTCTAGTGATGTGACCGGAGAAAGGAAGGGAACGTCGTAAGTTAAAGATGTTGTTTTCCCTTTTTAAATTTTTTTTGGTGCTCTTTTCTTGGTTGTTGTCTTCTGTGAGTGCTGTTCCCATACATCTCAGAAACAAATGGATGGGTGAAAAGGATATTCTTCTCCAGCTGCCCTTGATATCAAGGCAGAGATGAGTACTTTCTAAGATAAAAAAGACAAAAGATGCAAAGACTGGTTATCTAACACCTCTGCTTGACATCTGGCTTCTGTGTCCATATATATATGAAAAGATACAGCCCCTTTCCTGTTCATTTCAGTCTGTGTCTGTGCTAGTGGAAGTGAAAGTAATTTTGTGGTTTTTCTGAAATTCAGTGCATGTAATTTAACAACAAAAAATTGGAACAAAAATATAATCAAAAAATCACCAATAGTGAGAACACATCAGTGACACTACCCTATCTCTTCATCATTACAGCAGGTATCCGAAACAGTAACAAAAAGTGGTTTGAACAAAGAAAAAGGATTGAATGGTGGTTGGTGCAGTTTCCTCTCTCTCATGGCCCCATTTACTTTCTGTTAAGCTGGACACACACAGTCATTTGTCTGACAGCATGTCTGACAAAATTCTTACTGTGAGGGCTTTCCTGGTGCAAAAATCTCATATAAGATTTTGAGAGCATAGAAACTTCAGTGCTAAGTCAGATCAAAGGTCCATCGAGCCAACATCCTATAATGGTCAACAGTAGATACATGAAGGAGATCGGGGGGTAGAAAAAAACCATGTAGTGATGCGTCTCCAAAATAACCTTCCAATGTCCAGCAGCTTGTGGCTCAGAAGTCTCCTGAGCTAGATAGGGTATTTAATATTTTATGAGTTTCTGATACTTGACCTTTTCAAGTCTTTTCCTGAATTCATGCACAGTTTTAGTACACAGTTTTGATAAAATTTCTTTTGCTTAATGATATTGTGTGAAGAACCACCTCCTTTTTTTTTTGTTTATTATCTTATACCTGCCAATGTCATGGGATGCTCCCTTGCTCTTGCACTGGGAGAAGGATAATCATCACTTTCTATTTGTCCTCTCCTTGGCATTCAGGACTTTATACACCTCCAGTATATCATTCCTCTGTTATTCTTTTCAGGCTGAAGATAACTCCCCTTGTAGGGAATAAAAAATCATACCTGTGCTGACCTTCTCTATGTCCTTTTTGAGAAGGACAGCCAGAACAGTACATAGTGTTAAGGATACAGATGATTTGATATGCTTTCCTGTTTGTTCTCTTTTCCTTTCCTTGGCATTTTTATCATTGTTTCCATTACTAAGCATTGAGATGGCATTTTCTTTTTATAACCATCTGTTTTAAAATTTCATTACTGAGTAGTCATCTCTGAACCCGTAATAATATATGTGAAGTTATGATAGGATTGTTTAATGTGCATCACTTAATGTTCATCTACACTTATTCCATTTCTATTCAGAACCCAGACACATCACCTTGCAAGATCCTCCTTAACAGTTCAGCCAATCTACTGCTTATACCTGAGGCATCCAGTAACTGTTATTTTAAAGAGTAAAATGTATGTAATTAATATGTAGGCTTAAGAAGATATTCAAGTTAAATATATAGGAGAGTTATAACTGCCTGGTCTAGTTTGTATATACAATAATGCCAGAGTACTTGTATATTGCAAATTTGTGAGAGAGGATGAGAAAAGAACCTTTCCCTGGAAACAGCTGGTGACGTGATGGTGTGTGAGGGATGCATCCAGGGCATGAGCTGGAACACTCTCATGTAAACAAATCATGCTCTCTTCCTTCACTATAAATAAGCTACTTCTTTTGGCTGTTGCTGCAGTGGCAACATATGCAACATTGCATGTGCAGCTCAGAGGTGTCTCAGCAGATTTGGCCGACATTTGAAGTCAGAAAAAATCTGGAATCAAATACCTCATTCTTTAGATTGAATAACAATCCTTTGGGTTTTTTTTCTCCTGAAAAATACTTTTTGGAATGAACAACTGGTGATTAGGAGGACAGAGAGCAATGACACTACTCTCAGTCTGTGGACTTTGACCCATTTGTTTTTCTCCTCTGTCAGGCTCTGAGCTCTACATGGGGCACAAGCATGCCACAGAGGGAGTACACAAGGAATGCCCTTACCCAAATTCCCTTGATCCCTGTGTTACTACAGCAGCATGAGTCCAAAGGAGAAAATGAACCCATCATTTTCCTTGTTCTGAACCTGAAGTCCCACATTCACCATGAAGTGGGCTTTAATCTGCAGCATTTCCAAAACAGAGTACAAGAAGGAAACATGAAAGTTGATTTAAAATTGTAAGGATACAACCTAAACTTCATCAAAGACACCTTGTAGAAGCATAAACTTTTCCCCTCTAGCTTCATAGGAAGGATTTAACCGCCAGGACGCAAAAGAAACAGAAGCTAATTATCGAATGAACATTGTCTTAATATGTTAATGAAGCGGTTTTGCTAATAGCGAGAGACCTGAATTTTAATACATTTTAAGAGCTCCTTGATTACGTGTTTGTTAGTTGTTATGATCATTTTAAATTATCTGTGCATGGCTTTATAATGGGTTAAAAACTGTATTAAGCACTGTATTCTAAACAGGCCTTGATGAGGCAGGTGAATAGTGCAAACATTGTCACTAGGAAATTCACTTCAAAAGAAATGTAAACTAGTTAACCTAAAACGTGTCATCAAACTCAACAGTCACACTTATGTAAGTAATTTTTTATGTCAGCTACTTCTTCAGAAATGCTTCTTCACATGCAAAGGGTATTCCAGAAACCTTGTAGCTGTTATATCAGAGTGTTTCTGTATGCAGTAAAAAAGGACAGAAACCATATTTTGATTGAATTAGAGGAGGGAGTGAAGTAGTTCCAAATATACTGAGTTAATCAATCTTGTCCTTGGTAATTACAACCAAACCCTGGGGGGGCTTTATTCATTTGCCCACACATATTTATTTTGTTCTTCCTCATGCAAAGAATCTCTATATTTGTCTTTAAGCATGTCTGGGACCAGTGTAAATGAAAAATTAGTTTCTGCAATGACACCAGCATAAAAATGTGCACACCTGGATAGAGCTTTTTCGTTAGAAGTATTCTTTACTTTCTTTTCCATCAATTTAACTTCAAATCAAATCATGAACCATTATCCTTCCTTCTCCAGCTTGTTTTTCAGCTGGCTGGAAAAGCTCCTGTGGAGCTGTTAACTGAATGGGATCTGCTGCTTAAAAACGTCATGACTGTTACTAGTCATCTCGCTACACTTTCTGCAATTTCTAGAAACAGCCAAACAGAGGTGTTATCTTCAGAAGATAGCCTTCAGACCTTGAAAACCTACTGTCATCCAAAACACTGACAAAAAGACATCAGGGAGTCCATGTGAACTGAGAAGTTGTGACTTCTGGCAGGATGATGGTATTTTTTAGGGGCTGCTTACAATGGTTATGTTCATTTGGATTTTTCCCCCTCCATTGTCCTGGTTATCGAACTTGATTTCCTCCTGTGAAAGGGTAACCCACCTAGTTGATCTAGGAAAGTCAGTAGATGTAATATTTTTGGATTTCAGTAAATCTTTTGATACTGTCTCGCACAGGATCCTTCTGGACAAAATGTCCAGCACACAGCTGGATAAACATATCCTGGGATGGGTGAGCAGCTGGCTCATGGGTTGGGCACAAAGGGTTACAGTGAATGGGGTGACATCAGACTGTCACTAGAGGGGCTCCACAGGGCTCCATCCTCAGCCCTGTGCTCTTCAATATCTTCATAAATGACTTGGACTCAGGACTCGAAGGAATATTATGTTTGCCAATAACACTAAATTGGGAGGAACTGTTGACTTCTTCAAGGGCCAAGACACCCTGCAGCGAGACCTCAACAAATTAGGTAGCTGGGCAAACACCAACTGAATGAAGATGAACAAGGGTGAGTGCTGGTTTCTGCACTTGGGATGGGGCAATACTGATTGTTGCTATAGACTGGGGAATGAGAGATTGGAGAACAGCACTGCAGAGAGGGACCTGGGGATCCTGGTTGATGGGAAGTTGAATCAGAGCCAGCAGTGCCCCGGCAGCCAGGAGGGCCAAGCATGTTCTGGGGGGCATCAGGCACAGCATCACCCACCAGGCAAGGGAGGGGATTGTCCCACTCTGCCCTGCACTGGGGCAGCCTCACCTTGAGTCCTGTGCGCAGTTTGGGTGCCACAATATAAGAAAGAAATTAAGCTGTTAGAGAACATCCAAAGAAGGCCCACAAGGATGGTGAAGGCTCTGGAGAGGAAGCTGTATGAGGAGTGGCTGAGGTCACTTGGTTTGTTCAGCCTGGAGAAGAGGAGATTGAAGGGAGACCTCATTGCAGTCTTCAACATTCTCATGACGGCATGAAGCTGAGTCAGGGGAAGTTTAGGTTGGGTATGAAGAAAAGGTTCTTCACCCAAAGGGTGGTTGAGCACTGGAACAGGTTCTCCGGGAAAGTGGTCTCAGCACCAAGCCTGTCTGAGTTCAAGAAGTGTTTGGACAACACTCTTTGGCACGTGCTGTGATTCTTGGACAGGACAGGGACAGGAATTAGACTCAGTGATCCTGATGGATCCCTTCCAACTCAGCATATTCTATGACTGTTAAATGAAATTTTAGCTGAGCTGTGTGTACCAAAGCTGTGTGTACCAAATGTGCTCTGTTGGACTCTGTGTGTGTGTGTGTGTGTGTCTGTATTCTCCCTGCTCAGACAATTAAGGAAATCAAACTTTGGTTAACCAGAAAGTGTAGCTCTGGATGGGAAGTGAATGGGGACCTGAAACTAATGGGAGCTATATTTATATTAGACAATCAGTCACTACACGATTAAACTTGTTCTTCATTATTTCCATTAATGTTAAACATGATGCTCACACTTGGAAAACAAAGGGGTTTTGTGATCATCATATACTATGTAATATAAAGCAATGCCTATAGGATATAGACTTCCTCATTTTGATAAAGACACTCATCCCTCCCTCATTCAGACAACAAAAGGGCAATTATAGTAATTTGATGAACATTTGGACTAGCTTAGAGCACCAAGTCCTGTAAGTGCCCGATTAATTAGCCACTGCTCCCTACCTCCCATGCGCTTGGATACCTCTGGATCAAGCATTGGATCAATGGTAGAGACAGGCAAAACCTTAAGGCTAGCACAGGGAAAAGAGACTATCCAAAATTGCAGCCATAAAATCCTTCTTAGGAAACCACCTGAGAGGATGCTTAAGGACAGCATACTTGGCTTTGACAGTTTGTAAAATTAAATATATGTATTATATGAGCTAAAGAAATTAATATAGGATTATATTGCCAGTATTATCATATTGGTTTTCTCATATAATTTGGAAACTTTAAGTATCTCCCTATTTCTTTTACCTTTGTGGAAATTTGCCAGAGGAAGGAGGAAATGTAATCCTATTTAACATAACTAGCCTTTGAAAAATCCTAATTGCCTAGCTCAGTTTAATTTATTTTTAGGTCATACTGCCCTCTAGGGGATTAGGCAGATAGCGAGTGAGTTTTGCATAATACAAACATTTCCTTAATTCACAGGGAAAAAACATCTCTCTCTTTGTACTGCAGTAAAACATAATAATCCAGGTGTGACTTGCATTCCTTTTCTTGGAAGTATCTTTAAAAATTAACATTGAATCTCTGCTTTCTGGTTGTGGTGTTGACCTTCCATGAACAGGATATTCAACTGCAGCAAAATCAGGGAAACTTTCCTCTTGATTTCAGGTGGTACTACATGCAAGTTATGAGATAACTTACATACTTAAATGTCCTGAACATATATATTTGTGCATCAGACATAAACTCTCATTCAGTGTTTTTAGAAATAAAAAAGCGGCACCTGTCTGAAATAGAACAGACAGTAGCAAACTCGCCATATCAACAGTTGTGACTGCATTTAGATGGAAAAGTAAAAAGAAGGAACGTAAAGCTTGGGAAAAGAGAAAGAAATTTATTGACAAAGTTGGTGGTTAGGTGGGCTAAGAAACCCACAGGCTTTTTCAGTGATGTCAACACTTGCTAAGCAAGGAGAGTAGCCTTCTGCAAAAAGCTAAAAGGCCGGGCATATAGGTGCCTAATTATCTCCATGATGAAAAATCTTGCCCTCTTCATTGTTCCTCGCTGATGTTCCTCCCTGCTGATTCCTGCCACTGACTTCTGTTAATTCAATTATAATTCTAAAATAGCTGCTGGCTGGCCAGATTGAATTAAGTAAAAAGATTCAGAACTAGAGCTGCCTCACCAGACCATCATTGCAATTTTTGCTTAGATAGCTGGAGCCATATCTACTTTGCTGCTTGCATTTTTGTTTTGAAGAAGCCAGGTCATGTAGAAGCAGAGTTTTGGGGTTCTGTTGAAAGAGTATCTTGGCCCAGCAGCTCACAAATCACTGATCTGTGATGCTTTGAGAATGGGTCCTTCATCTAGATTTTCGTCTGGCTGTAGGAGGTTTGGCTGTTGCTGCCCTCATCCTGCTTGCCAGTATTTAAACGCAGATATTGTGGGCAATTCTCATTTGATCCTGATTAATTTTAATTTTATGGTGAAGTGAGTGGCCCATCTACTGTGGCCTCCTAAAGCTACAAAAAAAAATCGGTTTATCCTGGCCTCTTCTCAGCATCACACTGGGGTTTTGTGAGATTTTAAAGCTGTCAGCTTCAAATGATTAGGTTTCTCATTTCAATCTTAGCATACTTAATACTATTCCATGCTAATGGTTCATGAGAGATTCATCTACCCATCCACTAGTTTCATTCAGCCATGCTTCTGCCTCCACAGACTTCAAATAAGTCTATCAATTTCGTAAAATTTGCTCTTATACCTGAAAGGAGAAACTGCTGGGACTTTCTAGGCAAAATCTCTCTTTCATGCTTCCTTGCACGGCCATAGGAGTGGGGATTAATCTCTGAAGCATTTCTTTATTTGGTCAGGACAGGCCTATCATTTATTCAGACTTGTACAACCTGTATTGTAGTCCATGACATGCTGATGGTTTCTGCTTCCACTTCTAGTGGCCCAGCTGCATTGTGCTGTGCTCAGTAGCTCCACAATAACTAGATTTTCTGAGGCTCTGCTGATTCTCACATCATATCAAAATCCCAGAACTGTGTATAGCCTCTTTTTCAATCTTCCATTTAGGAGTAGGGATATCTTTATTAGCTTGTGCTTCCTTGGTCCTCTTACAAATACTAGTAACCATTGACAGGAACATTTGATGGTACTTGTCCTGAGGTGGTACAGTGGCTTGATGACTTGTCTACCTGCTGATGTGCCAGAGCTTTGTCTTAGGGTACAAACTAGAGAAATGTTTGGTCTGGGTTGTTTGAGCAATATTCTGTATCCTATGCTAGGCTGGAAATTCATTTCAGTGCTCTGTTGATTCTCTGGTTTGCTCTGGGTTTGTGTAGATGCTCCACTTACTTGTTCCAGCAGGGGTAGGATAAGCTCTTTCTGTGCTGACCTGACTTCAGCAAGGCAAACAGAAGTGTCTTGCACTTTACTCATGCCCACAGGAAGAGATTTCACAGAATCACAGAACAGTTAGGGTTAGAACCTCTGGAGGTCAGTTAGTCCAACCTCCCTACAAAAGCAGGGTCACCTATAGCAGGTTACACAGGAATGTGTCCTGGTGGGTTTTGAATGTCTCCAGAGAGGGAGACTCAGTGACCTTCCAGGTTTAGTTTATGGCCGTTACTCCTCATCCTGTTGCTGGGAACAAGCAAAGAATCTGGCACCATTCTCTTGGCACCAGCCTTTGAGATATTTATATGCATTGATGAGTTCCCCCCTCAGTCTTCTCCTCTCCAGACAAAACAGGTCCAGCTCCTGCAGTCTTTCCTCATAAGAGAGAAGCTACAGACCCCTCATCATCTCTCTGGCCTCTGCTGGACCCTTTCCAGTAGCTCCTTGTCTTTCTCAAACTGTGAAGACCAGTGTTGAATCTAATACCCCAGAGGTGGTCTTACTAGGGCTGCATGTATCAACACATACAGGTAACAGGGGTGACCTCCATACCACAGCTGAAATACAAAAAGATTTATTTTATTACCTCCCTAACAGCACTGAGTGACAAAGACACACAGGGACACAGGCTCTGTTAGGTGTAGTTCATCCTAGAGA
>NW_024582054.1:12310381-12372282 GCF_017639235.1 Corvus kubaryi
AGACACACAGGGACACAGGCTCTGTTAGGTGTAGTTCATCCTAGAGAAATGAGACACACAGGGACACAGGCTCTGTTAGGCTTAGGTCACCCTAGTGGGCAGTGGCAGGGGGGGCACTGCCTGCCCCAACATATCAAAGGGCTTTGCCATGTGCAGTTTATCATAAGGCTGTGCTTTTATGATCTCTCTCTCTCCCAGCAGGAGGCTCAAACCTGTCTGTGAGAGTGTGTTATCTCTACACAGGAATTCTACTTCTCAAAACAGGCAGAGGATGATCACACTAGGCATAATAAATGGAGATTTCCCACACCAACATTCTCAGCATTTCCAGCTGCAAGGTCACTTTGCACAAAACTATTCCCTCCTCTTTCCCAAATCTTCTGGTTTTAACCTTTTCCTCTCAACAAGGGCCGAGTAGAGAGGGAGGATCACCTCCAGCAACCTGCTGGCCACAGTCTTCTTCATGCACCCTAGGATACCATTGGCCCTCCTGGCCTCAAGGGCACACTGCTGTTTCATGGTTAACTTGTCATCCACCAAATTTCCCTTTCTATTATTGGTTTCTATTATTTCTCTGTAGCTATAGCCATTGCTTTCACTCTCACGCTTTTCTCAGTGTACAGTTTTCACACTTGTGGAATATGTTCCTTCTCACCTCTCTGCAGATTACCAGCAATTTGCTGTTCTCGCTGGGATTATAGACTGAAAAATGCCATAATTTGGTCAGAATTGCATTGTTTGACTGCACAGTTCAACCCCTGCTAAAATGGTTGTCTTTTCCCCAGGTTGTGGGACCTTGCAGATCTGAAGGTGCTGACACAAGTGCTCTCACAGGAAAAATGTGTGTCCTCCATCCTTGGCTGTGCCAGTCCCTGCACAGTGGAAAGGGCCAGGGTTTGCTCCTGCAGTTATTTGTTGAAGTTTCACATCTCTAGAGATTGTCTCAGGTTGTCTGGTTTTTCTGTCAACTAATCATGCCTTTTCACTCCTATGGATCCCACAAGCAGGTCAGTTCCCACTGTGGTTTTCAGCCTATGTGAGGTAAGAATGCAGCTGCACTGGCTCCTTGGGGAGAGGTTTGCTTTTTGAAATTATATTTATTCTCAGCTAGTGCTCAAGACATGGGCAACCAGACTGATGGACTACACTTCTCTTCTCTCCTATTTCCACATAGGCAGCCTCTTGGCAATGAGTTATTGTGCTTGGGGACCCATATTCTATAAGGAAATCCAAAATAACAACAGAAACTCTGTTCTAGTTCAGAAAGAGCGTTAAACAAGTAGAAATGCTCTGGGGGAAAAAAAAAAGAAAAAAAAATGGTGAGAATTCCACAACTGCAGTTTGAAACAACAAAGCAATGCTTTTGCACTGGCATCTTAAAAACAATTCAGCGAGGCTGAGCAGGTGTCGGAGGAGCTTTTCATACTCTGTGCTGCTGAGCACAGTCTGCCGCCCCCAGGCAGGAGGAAGGCATGAAGGATAAAAACTAAACTTCAGCATTCACATAACCAGTTAAGAACCTGTGTGGCTTAAAAAAACTCCTTTAAACATAACTTAAGACACATTTTACGTAATATATTTTCTTAGATCTTGTATGCCTGTACGAAGAACTTCTTGACTCTGTAAGTGATTGTCTGATGAAAACAAACAGGGACTGATGGCAACTAAAGTGCCCCTCAACACAAGAGTAGCACTGCAGCCAGATTCTGCCAAAACCATTCTTGCCTTAAGTAGAGACTTAGTCTACAAGTAGGATTTTTAGTCTCAGCCTGAGCACTGCTGGTGAAAGGTGCTACTCAGCCTGAAAAAAGAACCTGATTTACAACAAGAAATACAAGCCAAAACAACAGCTTCTCTAATCACAATGGTTGAGTGGGAAGGTTAAGATTTAAGATGCAATGCTTGAGTTAGAATTTACCTTGGAAAGTGGGGTTAGATCCTCTTTTCTGCAGTTCTCCTCAAAGCCATCCTGCTTGCCTGCTCTGAGGAAACTGGACTCAGAGCCACAGTGTTCAGCCCAGACCTATCAGTAGTGCTGCTTGTGCATTGATTTACACTGACAAGAATAAAATCAGAAAGCAATGAATCGTGTTGCCCAGCCTCCCATATGTCACCAGTCATTCCATGTCACTCTGCCTTGAGCCTTGAGTGTGATTTAAATGTGCATTGCACAGGGGCCTCCAGTCTTCATTAAAGGAGTCCTTACCTTGGCTAATTACTTGCACGTTTCCAATGGCATGCACTGCTTTGAGATTGGGTTTGTCTGGCTTTCAGCCTGCATTTTTGTTCTGCCTTTCTGCCTAGACCAAAGAGGGGTTTCCTCTAGGAAGACTAGAGCACAGCTGATCCAGTGGATCAGCCCTATTACTGCAGAGGGTTCAGGAATAAAATCCCATATGTCTCTTTACATGACTATTAGCATAATAACCCTATGTGTCTCTGGGAAGACATCTTTATGCTGCAATGAAATGATGTTTCAGTCTTGTTTTTGTTAAGCCCAGCAGAGATAAATTTTCAAGTATTTTAGCTTTTTATTTTGATCTTACTTGGATTAGTTTGCAGCTCTTGTTTGCATGTTCTCCTGCAACGTGTTTTGAAGATACGGATACAGCCAGTAGACAGTGATCTAGCACTGCTCTCATCAGAAACAGAAGTGGAGTGAAATCACTTCCTTCCTCTGGCTTTCCAACTTGTTCTTCAAAATCCAAGGATTACACTACCTTTTTTTACCCTGTATTTGTATGTCAGTTTCCACTGAACTGATTCACTAGATCTCTTTCAGACTCTGCTTCCCAGCTATCTTTCCCCTACTTCTTCTGTAGGACCAGTATTTTTCAGTCCTTGCTGTACTGCTTTGCTGTAGCGCTATGGAAATGGGGTTTTAAAGGCCCATTTCTCAAAGGAACATGGGCTGCATTTTTTGGTTGCCCCTTTTTACTCACATTCTCCGCTATACTTTGGGTGCCAGGGATGGGAAGGGAAATGGATGGCCCTTCAACAAACTGGTGGATTAGCTCAGCCATCTTGCCATTGAATCATTGAACCATAGAATGGTTTGGGCTGGAAAGGATCTTAAAGATCATCTAGTTCCAACCCCCCTGACATGGGCAGGAACATCTTCCACTAGACTGGGTTGCTCAGGGCCCCATCCAACCTCGTCTTGAACATTTCCAGGGTTGAGGCATCCACAGCTTCCCTGAGCAACCAGTTTCGGTGTCTTGCTATATTATTGACAGGAGATAGAAAAGGTCTTCTGTCATGTGCGTAAGTTTTAACTTGGGAAACACAATGTGAAGAGCTGGAAAAATACAAAACATTGTGCAATTGCCTTCTTAAGGAGTTCCAGCCACGTTGTGCACTAAGGCAGAGTTTTCATAGGAGAAATTCAGTATGATCAGTTGCTTAAAGAGGATATTATAGTAAATAAGCCCAAGCAGCTACCTAAATTCTGGAATGTCCTGGCATTTGAAGGGTGAACTTTGTAAATAAAAAGACACCTAAATACATTTGTGTATGTAACAGTTGTTATTTATTTCTCCTAGGAAGTAGCCTCTGGATAATCATGGGGCAGATCATGAGGTTTTCATTAAAGTGAAGCAGGTGATTAAGTGTTTCCCTGAACAAGACAGGCCTTAACTATCCCTCTAAAACTACAGGTTGATGCAGGAGCTTTTAGGCTGTATGCTTAGGCTTCCAAGTACATCCCTACAAGTGTCAAGTGGTGGATTTCTGAAGTGTGTAGTGTCCAGCAACATGTCATCCTCAATGCATTTACTTGCTTACTGTACTATTTTTTCTTCTCTTTTGGCCTGTGTGGGAGGTTCTGACAGCTTACTGCCATACATTTAGACAGCTCCCACCGCAATGTGGAACCGTTCTCATGCTACATTCTGCTATAGATAAATACTGGTTCCATATCTACACAGAAAACAACAACAACAACAACAACAACAAAAAAAAAGAGGAAAATATTCCAATACGTATAAGGCTTAAGAGAACCTGAGAAAAGATGGACTTACTTCTTTTCATTATTTTTTCAATCGCTTTTGTTTCTGATAGCAAAATTTGTTTTCATTGAAATTAAGATCTGCTGTTCTTTAATCCCCAGGAAAATGATTACTATCATTTAAGGAAATTATATTCTTCCTAATTAAGCTGTTTTCAGACAATTAAATTGCTTCCTGATTTTCATAATTGTCTCTTTGCTAAGATCTACCTCTTTCCTGATTAGCAAGGTGGAAAAAACCCTTTGCTTTTACTCTGTACAGTATTTAGCAGTTAAGAAAGAAGTTTCAGCAAATATAGTAAGTCAGACTCTTCCTCCACATGACCTACCCTATATATGCTGCTCTGGCTTCACAAAGTCAGATCAAATAACAACGGCACCCAGAAGGGTGACCAGAAAAACAGGAGGAAACCTATTTTGGATAGTCCTGTGATCTAGCAAGCATGGGAGACACCATACCCTGACAGGCCAGGGTGAATCTCTCCATCACCTGCAGGTTTCATGAGGTAAAAACCAGCTTCCCAACCAGCCCCGGTTAGTCAGCTGTGGATGTGCTGTCCAGACTGCCCTTCTCTGCAGTGCAGCAGAGGAGCAGGTCAAGAGGATGTGTTTGAAGAATGCTGGTACCATGGCACTGCCTCACAGTTACAGAGCGCACAAAAATCACACACTCAATGGCTGCATTTCTTTTGCTACTTCAGCCATTTCACCTGCACATTGTCTGTTCCTGCAGTGGTCACATCTGAGACTCCAGATCTCCCAAGAGCTGTACATGGCTACCCCATGACAATACACTCTTGCTTTCTCCCTTTCTGTGTGCATGTTCTCTTCTTTCCTTCTTTCATTTACTTTTTCTCTCACCTTTATTTCCTTCTTTTTTTTACGGTAGGGCATTAGCTATTAATGTAAGAAGCCTGACACTTGTTATAATGTACAAGTGTCCTAGGGGACTAGGTGTTACAGGGCTTGGGGAATGCCATGTGGCTTTTGACCTGTGAAAGGTGCACAGTGAAAGTCCTGTGAATCTTTCCACATTGCTGGCATGGCTGCCTGCAACTTCATGGATGCTGTTCCAACCAATCCAGAGGGTCAATACCCTGAAGCTGGGTTTTGAAGGGAAATATATGGATGGGGAGTCACTGCTTCAAAAGCCCTGTTGCTAATTTGGTGTGCAGACACTCTCAAAGGACTGTTCTGAGAAATAAAGATAGCCATTAGTCAAAGGTTATGGACTTGAGCTCTGTAAATTTGAAGGTGAGAAAACGTATGATACATCAATGTCAGATGATTAAATTAATCAGGTGAAACCCTCAGCTGGGTGAGGATGGATGGATGGATGGATGGATGGATGATGTTCCTGCTGCTACAGTGATGAGCACCATCTGAATAGCTGATTCATGATGCTTTTAAAAGTAGGACTAAGGCTGAAGGGACTTTTCCACCACAGCTAACCACATGAGGGGCAGATTATTTTACAGCAGGCCTTTGAAAATGTAGAATTCATCAATCCATGATTTTTACAGGTCTGCCACTGTAATATTTTCATTGTCCCAGTCCCTGAGGTCAAATGATGAAGTGACAACACATGCAAACACGCTCCATTTTAGTTCTCACTGAGCTTAAAGATCTCTTCTAAAAAGGCAAAATAGATCAAACAACATTTAAAATGTAACAAAATTGTTCTTCAAACAGAAACTGGTATGCAAAAAGGTTATCCCTTTTTCTTTAAATCTCATGATTCTTTACATTGGCCTCATGATTTTTGAGATCTGACTCATTGATTTTTAATATTTGTGTCGCATGGTCTTGAACATGTGGCATAGGCTCATAAACATAAACACAGTAGTACAGCCAGAAATATTCCTTCACTAGTGTGGTGGGCTGACCTTGACCAGATGCCCACCAAGCTGCTCTACCACTCCCCATCCCAGCTGCACAGGAGAGAGAAAATAAGACAGAAAACAACTCATAGGTTGAGATAAGGCAGTTTACTAAAGAAAAAGTTTGTATGCTCATACATAAAGAGAAAAAAAAATCTATTCTCTATTTCCCACCAATAAGTGATGTTCAGCCACTTCCTGAGAAACAGGGCTTTAGCACCTCTAGTGGTTGCTCCAGAAGGCACACACTGTACATAATGAACGCCCCCCTGTTCCTCCTCCTTTCCTTCGCTGTTTTATCTGAGCTGATGCCATATGGTGTGGAATATCCCTTTGGTCAATTTGGATCATCTGGCCTGCTTGTGCCCCCTCCCAGGATCTCTCCCACTCCCAGCCCCTTGCTGGGGGGCGAATGTTAAAGAGACAGCGCTGATGCTGTGCCAGCCCTGCCCAGCAGTAGCCAAAACACTCTTGTGTTACCCACATCTTTCTAGCTACCAATGCAAAGCACAACACTGTGAGGGCTGCTGTGAGAAACATTAACTCCAGCTCAGCCAGACCCAATACAGTTAGAGATATTCATTTGAGTGTTAGATATCTCTTACAGTCTCCTTCCTTTTACATTCCCAACCAAAGGAAAGAAATCCTGAAAGCAAAAGGTTTTGCCTTCCTGATATGAGGAGCAGTTTTGTTGCAATATCAAAGGTCATTGTTATTATTAACTGCCTCTTTCGTTTTTCAAATTGTTCCATAAGAACTGACTTTATACGAGCTTCATTTCTGTGTTAATAATTTTATGAGAGGAAAAGTAATGGCTGTCAAAGGGAGGTTCTGGCACAACCAGCATTGAAAGAAACAGAGATGGCAGAGCAATAGTTAAGGAGCAGTAGTCCTGGGGGACTAAAGGGCATGAAAATGAGGGAAAGATGAAACCACTTAGTCCACAGCTTTTTTTGGAGAGTCAAACCTCTGCTTTCAGCCTCATTTTGGTTGTTCTCAGGAATGCTGACACTCATTTTCTTCAACTTTCTGCCTTTTTCACCTCGCACTTTAACAGCCTGTCTCAAAGGGTGTTAATGAAGTACAAATAAGTTTTGTCTGTGGAAAAGAATCCTGCAAAAAACACCATGTGTGGGAAGCGATCCTTCCCAACACCTGCATGTCCCCTCTGAACCAAGGGCTGAGCTAGCTGGAGTATGTTATGAGTGATACACAGATGATCAGTAAGCTCTTTGCTTGGCATCCCTTTTTCATTATGCTGCCATTTTAGAGAAATGTTTTTATAGCCTCTGTTTGATTTTTCATCAGATCCCTTCCTCCCTGTGATTCCTCCCTTCCTGCTTCCTACAGAATGTGGCCAGCTGGTTACTGCTAAATTTAAACAAAGATGTGCTACTTGTAACTCTCTTTGCTTCATGCACACAATATTACTAGCCTAACTCATCTAGCAAGAAGTACTTCTATTTTGATGTGCACAGAAACTGTAAGCCCAGATGAAGGTCAATGAAGGCTGTTGCATAGATAGATCATGCTGACAGGGAGTGCTCTAACTGGTTTTTTGCAGAAAAATGCAGAATCAGTGGAATTGGAAAATTAGAGGAGTACATGTGAATTCTGTTCAATATGTGGGAACTTGATGGGAACTTAAAATTGAGTGTCCAAGGGAAGTCCGCAGAGCAGCTCCAAGAGCAGCAGCAGAGCATGGCCCAGGTCTCCATCAGTGCTGTAATTCTGCCATGGTGATGCACAACAAAACACCCAGCATCTCCTGTGGAATGGAAATTCTCCTTTCTAGTCAGCTCTAATTACAACAGCATACCATGTTTAACTAACCCATAAAATAGGGCATCAACAAAGAAGTGACTCCTTGCATCTCTGAGATTCATGCAGCATCCAAGAGCTCAAACATCACGGAGAAAACAGCAGGTGGTTTAACTCCCAAGATCTCTCCCCTGCTGTTGTTATCATTGACAATGAAGGCAGTGTTGTAAGTGCAGAGTGCAATGGACAATTCATGCACTTACCATATCTTGTGCTCTAGCTACAGGCGCGTGATTTTCTGAAGAAATGATGACAGGATCAAACATATTCTGGCAGATACTCACAAAATCAGAGCCCCTTTCACTCAGTAAATGACCGTAAAAATGCTTTGAAGATGACAATAAAAAGTTATTTAATCATGTTCAAAACAGAAGCACCTGCCAAGTCAATATGTCATTTTTTTTACATGATTGGCTGATACAGTGACAATAGTGAAAAATGCAAAGTGAGGCTGTTAGGAGCAGCTACTGGTCTGATTCCATAGCCTGATGGTGGAGAGAGAGAGCAAGGGAAGAGGAAAGAAAAAGCAAGAGAGTCACACATACATTTCCTCAGCCTCCTGATTTTTCAACTCTTTTCCCAGCTGTTACAAGGTGCCCTTGGAAACCTAGTCTGAAGATGTCCTTAGCGGTCCCCATTTTCTGTGAAGTCAGTGCCAGAGGGAGAAAGGACATTGACCAAAAGAAGACCTAAGACAGTGTGGGTGATTTTCACGCTGATGCAGCACAGGAGAAAAGGTGCTGGGGAGAAGGGTGAGGGTCTGGCCTTCTCGTATCATCACTGCCTTACGATATCTGCTAACTGGCAGGTGGGTGCTGCTAGAAATAGACACATGGAATGTTATGTGCAGCAGAATGCAGGTTTTTCAAGCAGCCCAGGAGAGCCAGCACCTGCCCTCAGCAGTGTGGGCTGTGGGGCCATGCCATGCAGTAAATAAGAGCCTGTGCTGTTGCTCAGCCTCACCACTACCCTCGCAGCTGCATTTACCCCAAATTCAGCAATTCTTCTAGGCAAGCCATTTACCTGACATATACAACTGTAGCATTGAAGAGCTTTCTAGCTATACTTGGTGCAAAACCCTCTTTTTGATACTGATTGATTGGGTTCTTTCATGACTCTCTGAAAGCAAAGTAGCCCAAGGATGATGATAATTTGCATGGTTTGATGACAGAGGCTATTCTGGCTCCTGAAGTCCATCAGGTAGCTAACATAAATATTCATACCTAAAGGTCAGAAGGGCTTATTCTGATCAAGCACTGTCATCTGTAATACACTATGAACCATGGGGATTCCTGGAATTCATTCTCAGCACAAGGCCGACATCTGTGACTAAATGAGAACATTTTTGCTCAAATATCACATTAAATTTTTTCAGTCAGAGATTTTGTCTCCAAATCCTGGTAAAAAGGCCTTATTATTCTACAGGTTAGGAGCTGTGGCAAGTTTCAGAGTAGGTTTTGTCTAACTATTGGACCTCATTAAACTTTGCCAGCTGAACAGAAAGGCCTTTTATGCCCAAGATTATGTTTGCTGTGTGAGTGCTTTAACTCAGGTTGCTTCACCAGTCTCTTTGGTAAGCTAGAATAGACAAGACACCTACCCCAACCTTCACTCCACAGGATGATGGCCAAACTCTCACCTTTCCTGCATTTCTTCCACAATGGTTCTCGCATGCTTCAACACCTTTTTAAAATGTAAACACCAGAACAGTATTCCTGTAGTGTCTTGAAATTTCAGTGCACTCAAAACTCAACTCTCTGTTGCCAAAGGAATATTTAAATTATAGTACTCAAAGCCAAAAACAATAATAAAGTCTAGGTTTCTTTGAAGCACAGATGAAGTTATTTTTCAGTAGCCAAATTTGAATACAAAAATGTTTAAGTATTCACACATTTACACATTGGTACTGTGAAAATTGGTTGGATAACTGAGTCTGAAGGTTATGCAGTGGTAAAAATATTTCCTCAAGATAATTATATTAGACATGTGTGAAGAAAATAGTGCTAAATTACTGGTTTAAAAAGAAAATATGAGGGAGAGAAGAATATAAACACAATCTCAGCCACCAGTAGAAAGCAGGTAAACCGTGCACAGAGGAAATACTTGTAATGATGAAGGCTGAGCTTCAACATTAAAGATCCCAACAATAGCATCCTGAGGCCAGTGTAGGAGAAGGGGAAAGCTGAGTAAAAACAGCCACATACACTTTTTAACCATGTGTACAAATAGCACAGAAGGATGTCTGACAACATGAACTCCCTGAAAGCAGCCGAGAAATGGAAGGGATCAGGAGGAGCTCCCAACTGGTGCCTAGCTAGTAGCAGAAGAGGCGTTTTCTGAAGTGTGATGGCAAAGCAAGCACCATGGATGATACTGCATTTTGCAGAAAGCAAATGTGTCCAATTAGGAGCTCTGCACGAATGCACACAAACAACAGAAGGATTTTTTTCTCTCCAGATTGATATTTTAGTATATTTTTAAGTGACTATAGTTATGATTTAGTAAAATCATGATTAGTGTTGAATATCATAAAGCCATTAGCTTAATACCAAATCCCCCCATTCACTCAAAGAGGAAAATAAGGGCATAAGAGGAAAACTGTATTCCAAGTGTAAAAAGTCAGATGCTTCCTGCCAACAAATATTGCAAAATCAAACACTGTAACCGTAGGGAATGTCAATAAATCATTTTTGCCCTCACTATGAACTAATGAGCAGGATTATCCTGCATGGGAGATGCCCCTGAGGAATTTGGCTGACTGTTCAAAAGCAGTGCAGGCAGTCCGATGAAAATACACCCTGTTGCACCAAAATTGGTGAGGAGATCTAGTCTTTTCATTGTTGCTACTGGTTTCCCTATGTTTTTGTCCAGTGTCTCTGTTTATTTTCTCTTTTAAAGTATTCCTTATCCAGAACCAAATTCTGTCAGATTCTGAAGAGGTTATCTAACCCTGAAGTTTAAGAATTAGACTGAGCAAAAGCGTGTGAAGAAGTAAGTGATTAGGTCTCCTTTTATTGAGGAAGGCAGCCTGAAACCAGTGGGTGTCAGAAATGGACTTTTCTCCTTATTGGTCCTGAATATTAAAAAAGTTATAGCTGTGTTCTGGAGAGATTTTTGCTTTTTCCAGAACACTTTATGATCTCTTTTAAATAGAAAAGCACTGGAGAAAAGAGGATTAAATCTGGCACAACTGCCAGCATCCTTGGTCTAGAGAGCTGATTTCCTTCACCAATTGTAAGCCTGAACATGATAAAAAGCAAACTGATCCCATAGCTCAGTAACCTGTGCTTAGTGGCAGAGACATCTTAGGCTTGCTACACCTAGTGTATGTGTGATTTTTTAAAATCATTTTAATAGTGTTACTGTTAGTCTGAGCTACTCTGCTCCCAAGTGTTACTTGAGCTCTATGCTTGAGGAGCATAAAGCAACTTTTCTGCTATGGGCAGCTTTCCATCCACTGCCTCCTTTCCCACAGGAAACTGAGTGCCATGGTTTAACTCCAGCCAGCAACTAAGCACCACACAGCCAGTTGCTCATTCCACCACTGATGGGATGGGGGAGAGAATTGAAAGGAAAAAAAGTGACAAAATTCATGGGTTGAGATAAATGCAGTTTAAGAAGGAAAGCAAAAGTCACTCACACAATCAAAGCAAAATGAGGAATTAATTCACTACTTCCCATGGGCAGGCAGGTGTTCACCAGGGCTCCATCACATATAACAGTTACTGGGGAAAGACAAATCCCAGAGCTCTGAACAACCTCTCTTCCTCCTTCTTCCTCCAGCTTTGTATGCTGAGCATGATGCCATATGACATGGGATACCCCTTTGATCAGTGGGGGTCACCTGTCCCAGCTGTGTCTCCTCTCAAACTCTTGTGCACCCACAGCCTTTTTGCTGGTGGAGCAGTATGAAAACCAGAAAAGACTGTGATGCAGAAATCTATGTTATTGACACCATTTTCAGCACAAATTCAAAACACAGCCCCATACTAACTACTGTAAGGAAATTAACTCTATCCCAGCCAAAACCAGCACGGTGAGTCAGAAGCCTCCTGAAACTTACAGGAGGTGACTGGGGTCCTCCTGCCATTGCTGATACTGGTGGTGCTTGAATTTTTGTCTAATTTTTTTAATGTCTAGTAGGTGAAATGGAGTCTTTGTTTTTCAATTCTTTGTTCATGGCAGGAATTCGCCATGAACTCATGGCAGAGTAGTAACCTGACGGCCCATATGTATGGAATTGGTCCCATGCTCAAGGGCTGGAAGCACTGGCTGAGGAAAAGGAAATTGCACTACCTAGGGTTTTGAAGAAAAGGCTGAGTACCGTTACTAAAGCTGAGAAAGTGCTGTTCCTGGTATCTTAGCTGTTCCCATCTTCTCAAGAAGCAGAAGCTGTCAGGCACTCAAGTCCAGTAAGACACTATCTTCAACAATGAACTGCGACTTGTGAAGGTCACTGAGTGCAGGGAGAGAGAGAACTGTGCTTATCCAAGGATAGAGTTGGGCACCACCATTTATCTGAAAACAAAGTGAGCTCACTGTGATTGTAGAGCATCAGCTGGGCTCTAAGTAAGGGTGGAAGGCTTATTCCTATCAAATGCTAGATGGTACAAGGGGCTGAAATTCCAAAAGTTTCGACAGACCTGACCTGCGCTTAGTTAACAACACAGTCCAGATGGGTCATTAACGAAGACATGCATACTGCAAGGCTGCCAGCAGCCTTTCCTAAGTCAGTGACAAGAGAATTTGGAGCATGGCAGAGTTCAGCTTCAGAAGCAATTGTTTTCATCTGTTGTAATTTTTAAAATGCATGGTGAGTGTATATACAAAGACTAACGATGGATTTGCATTGGCAGGGACACACTCAACTTGTGCATGAAGTATCACATAGAGGCTTGCTCATATGCTCTTTCAGAACTATTGTCCAAAACTAGAGGCAATCTAGTGACTTGTTTTAATGTCTTAGTTCTGAGTTAACAAACGTGTGCCCAGGGGCTCCCACTGAAACAGGGCTGGGCTTTTGCAAAGTCAATAGTTTGTTTACTGACTATAGAGTAAAGCACCCAGGAATATGTTTGAAGATGTTAGCAATGCTTTTTGTTAGCTGGAGATGGCATTTAGATCTTGATCATGGTTTGCTTATTCATTAGTTTCAGTGCAATTTACAGGCCTGTTTGCGGGGTGAAACTTACACCGCAGTGAGACGTGGTGGGGAAAAAGAGAGAGAAAATGCAGAATTCACCACTTTGAGGAGGAGACAAAAAAATCCAAACCAACAACTGAGATGATTTCATGCCTTATCAAAAAACAATCCAAAGTAGTAGAAAATACACTGAAAGGTGCTAAGTCTCTCTTGCCTTAAAGCTGTTATCAATGGCGCTTGTTAAGAAGTATGTCCTAGATACAGCTTAACCATTGGTAAAATTAACTATTTTCCTCGCTAAATGCACTTAAAATTTAGACAGATTAATTTGTTTCAGTCAGGAAAACATAATATTTTCAGTCCCACCCTATCTTCTTCACAAGACTTTTTCTTTACTGTAAATCTCCATAGACTATTGAATTGTCTCATTATTTAATGCATTCTTCTTTCTACATGGATGCATTAAATTAAGGGGGCTGCTTTTCTCCATGCTTGAACATGACTCTACCACCTTCCCTGCACCCCTGTTGAGATGACTTGTCTCAGTCTGCAAGAGCACCTCATTAGCCTTTGCCAGTGCCTGGGAATTGCATCTTTCCCATTTCCTGGGCTTGGTAAAAGGTAATGCTCACATATCTCACATTTTGTGTGAAGAAACCCTCATCAGGTGACATTGCAGCTGGTGATCAGAGCAAATCACTGCAACCTGGAACTGAGAAGGGACATCTGCTGTCATTACCAGAATGTACAGTAGCTCATAAAAGCAGTGATTTAAGGAAGCCCTCGTATTTTACAGAGCTTTCCTATGACGGTGTGTGGGCTCCTGGACAGGACAGCAGCTCAGATGAGCGAGGAGCCAGGGAAGGACCCTTCCAGGTGGGATGCTGCAAACACTTGGCAAGCTGACGAAGGGTAGATTTGTGCTGAGAAGGAGCAGTCTTGTCCCGTTGTCTTTGTTTTCTTTTCTAATGACGTTATCACACTCTTTCCACAGATGATCCTGCTGCATATTTGGGTCACAAAGGGTTAAAATAGAGGCCAGCATCTGTACGTTTAGAATTACATGCGACAAAGTCCATTGCTTGAAGTCTGGGTCCCTTCTCCCCTCCCCCCCGCCCCTACCCAGCTTCCAGTAATCATTTATTATAAAGGGGTTTTATGATACAAATTTGATAATCTCCCATACACATTGGCACTGTTCTAATTGGAGTTGTAAGCCCATAAAATTCAAGCCCTTTGTTTTCATGAAGGCCACAAGGTTTTAAAAGATACTATTGTACCGCCTAAAACCCATAAAATTGTCACTAGGGACTGATTAAACAGTCCTGAATTGAAACAGTGCGGATTTTGTCTAGGTCCTTTTCACGCACAACAATGCTCTTTTCAACCCCCAAGACAAAAGGAGGTTTAAGGAGCGATTCTTTGGGAGATTCTTCTAAGATAACCCCATCCATATGGGAGACAAGGTGGCCAGCAGCTGAGACGAAAAAAAAAAGATTTCGGATGGCAGGAGGAAAAATAAAGGGAAAGGGGTGGGGGAAAGACGACAACAACAACAAAAAATCAAAACCCAACAACCAACCAACCAAACAATAGAACCAAACCCAGGTGACCCAGAAACTATGTTTCCCCAGGTCCTTCCCGCACAGCTCAGAGGTCTGATCCGCTCTGCTCCTCCGTCTTGGCACATGCCTCCGGGTCCAAGCAGGGAAGGAGATGCAAGTGGGAGGACTGGCGTTCTCCCCGGCCTATCCTGAACTGTAGCTGGGTCTGATCCTCCCGCACCGAGGACAGATGCGACACCGAGCCGCCAGGGTGGAGGGTGCGCAGCCCTGGGTAAGGTAGGGTTGGGAGGAGAGCAGGGCCATTCTGGCGGGGGAGGCGGCCAAAATCACTCACGGAAACCGGTGTGCGCTTTTGGTCGCCTCCTCATCCGCGACGGCAACACCTCGCAGCTTCGCTCTCCGTGGGCTCCCCGGGATGTGTAGGCAACACAGCACATCCCAGGGGCATATCTCGTCCAAAGTTATCCCCTTCCAGGGAATAAATAAAAAATTATATAATAAAAACCCCACTCAAATATCGTCTGCCAGGCCCTTTCCTTCGACAGCCTTTCCTCGGCGGCCAAGTTGTCTGCATCAGTCCCTTGGGATCTTTGCTCCCAAAATATTCCCTCTGCGTTCGTGGTCCGCAGGTGCCATCAGAGGGACGGAAGCAGCCGCTCTAGTCCATATTTCAGGGACCTGGGTTTAACTTTGTAGGGGGGTTTTAGGGCTTTTCCCCCATTGGCGGTTGGCAGAAAATATATATTATTATTTTCACCCCAAAGTAATAAAATCGATAGTTTATCAAAGAGTTTTAAAACATAATTTTCTTGGCTGTCCTTCCCCAGTCGAAATTTGGACCGGTTTCAGGCTAACGGAAAGATTGTCTTAATTCTGGATCCCGCCTTACCGGCTCTAGGGAAGACATCGCCGCTTAAAATGCAAAGTCGTGGGGCGCGGGAGAACGGGAGACTCCGGGCTCACGCTTCTTGTAGGAATTATCGCCCCGTTTACAGTAAGACGCTTGCAGCAAACTTTATTCGCCGTTTACCGGCGCATGTGGGTAAAATAAACGAACTTGAAAGTCAAATTCGACTGGCGCTATCAAGACAAGTATTTAAGTTTTTATAGAACAGGAGGCAATCCTACGAAATAGTCCCAATCGTCAAAACTACACTTCTCCGCCGGGGAAAATTTATTTGCCAAAAAATCATTTTATTAGTCACTGGAAGATTCAGCTATTTTAAAATACACTAGGTCGCTAGGCTGATCATTAGTGTTTAACAAGGAATCTCTCGAACAGGAGGAGGAGGAGCAGAAGTTTTACAAAATTCGAGCCTCACGCGGCATCCTTGCCCTCGGGTGAGGCCAGCGGAGGGGAGCGTGGCCCCGGCCAGCTTCGTCCCGGCCTGCCGCCGCCCCGGAGCCGCGCTCCGCCGCTCGGCCCGCCCGGGCCCGGCCGCGCGGTGCCCCGGTGCGCCTCGGGCGCCTTCCCCGCGCTAGAGCCAGGGGCCGGGGCGGGCAGCCCCGCGCCCGTGGGATGAGTCCGGCCCCAGAGGGCTGAGTGCCGCTGTCACCATCCCCAGGAGACGACGGCGGGGTGCGCCAAGTGCTGGTACGCGGGGAAGACGCCGAGGGCGGCGGCGGGCGGGCAGGCTCGGTAGCCCTGCAGGGCGAGGGCGGCCTGGGCGCTGCATCCCGCCAGCGCGCAGCCCAGCTTGGGGCGTGCGGTGGGCGGCGGAGGACTGGCAGGGCAGGCGCGGCAGGGCTCCCCGTCCCGCACCAGGACCGGCACCACCACCCGGCGCAGCAGGGCGGGCGGGCGTGGCTGGGGGCTGCCGGGACCCTCGCTTCGCGCCCGCTTCATCTTGTAGCGGTGGTTCTGGAACCAGATCTTCACCTGTGTGGGGGTGAGGCTGAGCAGCCGGGCCAGCTGCTCCCGCTCCGGCGCCGAAAGGTATCGCTGCTGCCGGAACCGCCGCTCCAGCTCCAGCGTCTGCGCCTTGGAGAAGAGCACCCTCCGCTTCTTCTTCTTCTCCTCGGCCTCCGAGGCGCGGGCGGGGAGGGACCTTTGGGTGGAGTCGGGCAGGCTCATCTCCGGGCCGCTCTCGTCGGAAGCTGGGGACAGCGAGTGGGTTAGAGAGAGGGAGCAGCCGGGGCCGGGGAGCGGGGCTGGCATCGAGGAGGCCGCCGAGAGCTAAAACGTCTCTCGCAGGGAGGGCCCCGGCTGTTTACCGGGCCGGATTAATCCCAACAGTCAACAAGAGATGTGAGCTAACCCTACGAATAAGCTAAACCTAGCCCACCGGACGGAGCGGGCTGTCTCCCCGTGGGGGACCGTCTCTTCCCCGCCGGTAATCCCCGCAGGAGCACGGCCGCTCCGTCGCGCACAGCCCGGGGATTGCGGGCTGCCAGCCCCCGTGTGCCCTCCGCACTGTATCAGAATACGGGGCTGCCCGCCGGTCCCTCCATATCTGCTTTTCACCCGCCGCTCGATTACCTAAATATTTAACTTATCCCGGTGGTGTTCCCGCACCCATTCAAAGGACGGTGTCCCCCTGTGCGCACACAGGTATACAATGAACGCCGGATATCTGCGGCACAATTCATGCGTGCGAGGTGCTACACAGCTGGGTTTGCGAGCTGGAGCCTGCCCGCCGCCGTGGCAGGTGCGTGCATCTTGGCGGTGGCGCGCAGGGCGCTCCGCGGCAGCGCGGGGAGGCGAGGCACGGGGGGTGCTCAGCTTTTCTCTGCCGAGCGTGGGGTGGCCTCAAACCCCTCCAGCACAAAAAGACAGGATTTCTTGCACCAGTGAAACGGGGGTTAAAAAAATAATCCGGGAAGTGGGCTTAAACCATAAGATCAGAGAGAGAGGTGGACACAGCCTGAGATTTTGCTTTCTGCCATAGCTGGGAACATGCACAGACCTACAAAAAAACCCCAAAAACCAAACCAAAAAAACCCCACCGACCCCATAACAAAAACCAAACAAATAAACAAACAAACAAACAAACAACAACAAAAAGCCCCCCCTCTTTTCTGTCTTAAGATCGTGGTCGGGACATTTCTGCTGTTTCATTGTTGCAATTCGGTAATATTTTATAAAATTCCCAGCCTGGATTCCCCCGATCCTGTAGGCTATGTACACTGGCAATTCGCTGCCTCGCATCTTCCTCAAAGGAAGAGGGGAAATAAACAAAAGATATTTGTGTGGAGATGGAGAACTCCTGTCCGTTTTATACTCACAGGGGTAGTGATTTCTGTCTGTTTCTATCCACCGTCGGTACGGCGAGCCGGTGTAGTTCTCCGCTGAGTGGTGATGGTCAGAGGCTTGCTTTATGCTATTAGCATCCTGCTCTGGTAAATCCAAAATGCTCCTCACTGTAAAACTGATCCTGCCAGATGTGGCCATGATAGGTTGTGCACACCCCTCAAAAAAATATCACCCCAAACCGAACCCCCTTCCTTAAAAGCTGCGAGGAAAGGATTGCGTCCAGTTACTGGGGACTCTCTTGGCTCAAGAGGACCTTCCTTTCCATCGCCACCTAACCCCAAATATTAGTGTCGTTTACAGAGGTGTCCTGTTTATATAAACAGTCCTCCCCACTGCAAACACTGCCTGCTTTCAAACCGTCCCTGTCTATAGGATGCTAAGTACCTGAATTAGTCAAGTGCTAAAGCCCTAATGGGAGTAGGTGTAGCCCCCCCCCCCCCCCTCCCGCCACCCCCATGAGAGAATAACCCGTTACCTCCCAAAGACAGCAGGAAACAGGCTTCATCATTACATATTCTGTCTGATTAGCCAAAAGTGGGGACAGATAATGGTAATTGTTAGCAGTGAATAACATCTTGGGTGGCATGTGGATGACCAACAACCACCCCCCTCCATCCGCTGCCGAAGCCACCAGCGTCCCTTCTATCCGCAGACAAAGTGAATCCTCCCAGGACATCCGCAGAGCCTGCCGAGAGCCCCCTCCCCACTTCTCCCTCTTTATTTCCCCCCTCTTGCCTCTTTCTTTAATTCTGGAAGGAATTTACGTCGCTATTTGTTTTATTTGCCCGGGCTGTTTGCAGTGCTACCTCAAATTCTCCCTCTTGTTGTTGGCAGGTTTCCTACCCTCAACGGGGCATTTTTCACACCTCGGCTGAGCTCTCGGCGGGGAAGGCTGGAGGGTGTGTGCGTTAGGGAAGGGGATCTCTGGGATGGGTTTTTTTTTGCGTCTCCAGGGCATAGTACATGGAAGGTACACCTTTTTCTCGAGAAAGATGATGGCGGGAGCTTGGCATACTCGGTCCATAAGGAAGAGTCGGGGCGGGGTGGGGGGTAGTGGAGGTTTGGTTTTTGGTTTTTTTTAATCACCGGTTTGCGTTGTACTAACCCAGGGAATATCCTCTCTGGCGGGGTGTGTGAGTGACTGAAACGACTCCAGATGGGGTGAGGGAGAAAAGATCAAACACGGCGCGTCTATTTATTCGCGCCGTCCCTGCCGACCGCCGCTTCATCTGCCGAAAGAGGCAGCAAACGAACCCGAGGACCGGCGCCCCGCGGGAGGAGGGTGCTGACACTGGGCACGGTTCGGGGACGCCCGGCAGCAGCTCCGCGGCACGAGCACCTTCTGGCAGCTTCTCCTCCCCTCAGCCTTCCAGCGGACCGCCGCGTCCCCCCCCCCGAAGCCGCGGTCGGGCTTTGCCCAGCCTCGGGGGCCGCCGAGGACTTACAAGAAAATACGGTACAGAAACAAGCAGTTCAGCAGGCCGTTCAAACGCAAACCCGCAGTGACAGGGCTCGGTCCCCAGCCGCAGGGCAGGGGTAGAAGTGGCCGATGGGGGCGATGTTTCACGCGGGTCACGCAGCGTGGCTCAAGCCGTGGGTCCGCAGAGCGCGGAGGCGGGACACGCTCCCCACCCGCCCGCCGCAGCGGCCTTCCCCGTAGCTCCCCGCCGCTTTCGCGGGAGGGACCGGCGCCCGCCTCGGAAAGCAGTGGGAGGCGAGTCCGGCTGGATGGAGCAAAGTCTGGAGGGAAGGAGACACCCAGCCTCGCCCGAGCAGATCAGCTCATCCCCGACGGGGGAACGGCGCGAAACCCTGCGGCGACGCACTGCGCGCCTGGAGAGAGAAACTCAGATACACGCGGAGATACTCTTCTCTCCGGCCGCTTTGTCGGTTCCAATTTCCCTGTCCAAACAGGCATTTATAAGCTATTGTGTATAGATTATATCTATCCAGCCCCTCTCTCGCCCCCCAGACCCGCTGCCCGCGTGCCCCCGGCCGCCACCGCCCCTCCCCGCCCGGGTCCGGGTGTCGCTTCTGGGAGCAGTTACACTTCTCGGGGAAAATGTCAGTAGAGCAGTAACGACAAGGGAGAGGTGAGATTTATATCGGCGAGATTTGTGGGCGAAATTAACGGGGCACAAGGCTCCATTTGGCCAACTTCCCGCATATTTCTTCGGGACTGGACAGGCTCCATATAAACGATTCCCAGGCCGTGATTACTGCAGCCACCTATCAAGCGTGCCTGGTGACAGTAGTTATCTCCCAGCTCCGAGCACAGCCTCCCAGCCGTCCTGGGTGGTCGGAGCGAGGGGAGCACAAATACATGCCAACTGCTAGGCCGTGAACAAAAGGGAAATGTAGCCCTATGTCCCGGACCTGTTGGAAGCATTTGTTCCAGTCAAGATTTTGCATTTGTTCAGATCTGGAATAATAGGTGATTGACGCCTTCCCACAATGTGCTTTAACTCTCCGGGATAAATCGGAGCTTGTTCCTTGTTGTCATGGTTTTCAATAGGGTTCAATGGGATTGAACCACTATCGACTCTGCTTTACGTCTCCGGCAGCCCCGTCCATACAAATTTATTAGTTACGTCTTTTTAAATGAGATTAAATTGAAACGACGTGTCCGTCCTCGGCGGAGCGGCTACTACCGCGGTCGCCTCTGTGTCCCCTTCGGCCCCGACTGCCCGTGTCACCGCCGGGGCAGCCCACGCCTGGCGAGGGGACTGGGGGACCCGGCCCCCCCGCTGCCAGGTACAGCCACGCTCACCTGTCCAGGCCCGGCCGGCAGCGCCGCCGCTGCCCCGCGGTCCCGAGCGCCCCGGGTATAAAAGGCGGCCGAAAAGTGCTTATTAATATCTTGACCCCGCAGGCAAATATTTGCTGAATGCCCGCGCTGGAGAAGAGTTTCGGGGGGGTCGACTAGAGGAGAAGAGGGGCCGGTGTTCAGAGCACCACAAACTTATACAGTATCCGAGGTGGCTCTTAAGAGGAGTTTGCCAAGGACACTCTAAAGAAAGTGAAAAAACTTTGCAAGGAAAAAAAGTCAGGATGAGAGAAAGAGAGTCTACTTCAGTGACCTCTCTTAGCCTTTTAATCTATTTAACATCCTAAGCCCACACTGATGTGTAGAAATAAGTAAATGGTACTCTTCAAGCCTTAAGAGCTCTCCAGCGTCAAATATTTGCACTTACTCTTAGAGTTTTTCTCAAATAGCGCAAGACACATTCCCCCTTGGACGAGCCGAGCTGTCTAAATATACCTACGCATTGTTATCTGCGGGAAACGGTTTGCTTCAAAGGCAGAACGTAATAACCTGAAATGTTTCATCTCTTGGTTTGCTTGAGACAGACTTGGACGCTTTTCAGCTCTGGCTGCCCGGCCTCATTTCGGGGTTTGCCGGTTCGGATTTCACTCTCTCCGGCCAGACTCCTGCGTGTCTGCCCGCGGGACCCTGGGCCTGCGGTTCCCCTGGGGAAAGGATTCCTGGACCGAGAGGTGGGTTTGCCGCTCACCGCTCTGTACAGGCCGCTACGGCGGCGGGTGTCCTTGGCACCCCACCGAGAGCCGCCTATTCCCCGACTGTGTCCACGGGGAAGAGCCGGGGCAATCGTTTCGCCGGGGCTGTTACAAGTAGGCGGCAGGGCCCACGCGTGTGCTCCGCCCGCAGATACGGTGGGGACCTATAGCAGGATCCACCCCGCCGTGAGCCCGTCTCTGCGGGCCCGCGGGGTGAGACTTGTTGGCCTCCGTGGGCCCGAAGGGGATGGCTGCGTGTGCCCGACCACCTCATCCCTCCAGATAAATCCACAGAAACACTTCTCTCCCCCTAGCCCCTCGCCCGTTTAAATGAATTTTCACGTTTCCAAGGGGGTAAAGAAATAAAGTTTAAAATCTTTGCTTGTTTCCACACTGTTCGCAGCGCGCTTTCCAGCTCATTGGCCGCCGACCACCCGTGGCTGCGGCTCGTGTGAAACGGGGTAGGAGAGTGAGGAGCCCGGGCCTCCGGCCGTGTCCCCGAAGCCGCTGGAGCGGGCCAAGTGGGGGCGCCGTGGCTGTGGCCCCCGTATGGCGGCTCCGCCACCCGCGGACGCAGGTGGAGGTAACCCTGCAGCCGGGACCGGGCTGCTCCCGGCGAGCCTCAGAGGGACCGCGGGGTTTCCTGCCCGAGAGGCTGCCCGGCCCGCTGAGGATATCCCGGGGCTGGGTCGGACCGTCCCGTCGGGGCTCTCGCCGCGCCCTTGCCCGGCACCCCTCCTTACCAGCCCCCGCTGTAAAAACACCTCCGACCACCTGAGAAAATAGAGGCTTTTTCTATAACTCTTTTTTTCTCTCTTTCTTTCTTTTTTTTTTTTTCCCCTACTTGAATGGGTTCATTTACTGTGCTCAGTGGAGGATTGCAAAGCAGATTGACCAAATCGATTTATGTGAGATGCAGAAATCAAGTATTTCCCTAAACCAGTTGATTGTCCCTACACTTCGATACAGGAGGAGAGAAAAGAAAAAAGAGAAAATATTATTGATACAGTGTCCGTCTGTCTCTGACTGGTGTAGTCCCGGCTTTAAGGAGGAAGTCTCTACATCTGCAGGGCCGTTGAAAGCAATACACTGAATTGACTAAAATGAAAACCTGACCTCACAGAAATTAATGTGAATTTTAGAATTTATTTTAAAGCAGGGAAATTTCCACCTTTTATGTAAAACCAAAGAATTCTTTACTTCATTTTTCTCAATAATGAACTTTCCCATAACTTTGCACCCTTTTCCTTCATCATCTGAAAATAGTATCTTTCCCTCTCAACTACAAACCAGCTTTAGACTTTGAAAATTACTGTAACTCCTTATTTGTCTTTTTGCTTTGCAACTGATACTCATTATAACACACTTTCTAATTAGGGCAAGACTGTGGAAGGCACGGAATATTCCTTATAGGAAACTGGTTTCTGTGTATTTCTGTATGATGTATTTGTCTCTCTTTCCGCATAGAATAACGTAATTTGCTGTGCACATTTCCTGATGCATCGAAACAACCTGCACCTCCTTTATTTCTTTTTTTTTTTAATGGCTATTCTTTATTTCCAGTACCTAAATACATCGACTTTAACTTATTAAAGACCTCGACAAAAAAAATAAACTTCTTTCTTTGCAGCCAATTTTGAAAATTCTTTTTCTCTGGTGCACCAACTCCCATCCCATCCAAATCACAACCCCCTTTGCTATCAGTTTATTTTGTTGGGGGTTTTTTTTGGCTTGGTTTGGTTTTTTTGCAGAGCTCATTAATTTAAAATGAATAATAATTTTAAATCTGATGCGTGCAAAGTGTGCTATCCAAGACTTACAGTTTTTATGAAGCCCTCCATTTGCTATTCTGCATTTAAGCAAGAGACTTAGCTCCTTGAAATAAGGATGCCTCACAGCAGTGGAGGATACAGGGTTGAGTTTTTCATTTGCTCTGTGTGATCATCCCAGAGGAATTATTTTGCAAGTTGACTGAAAGCAAAGCAGCAAGGGAAAAACCCCCCCTTGCTCTGTGAGTTGGTTTGGGACTAGTTTGTGCAGAGCCAAACTGGTGTAGACGTGAGCAGGGCTAGCCAGCTGCTTGTGCTTTCCTTCCTCTGGGCTCCGTGAAGCTCAGCTCTCAGGAAAGAATGAGGGGATGGGGCTTTTGCTTCCCACTGGGGTTATTTGGCTCATGAAACTGCAGCTGTTGTTCTGTTAAGAGCTGGCTGGAGTACAAGCTCTGTACCTACCACCACTGCAATGCCATTTGTCTCTTTGCCCAGTTTTCATCCCACATTCTCAGCCTTCATGGGATGTACAGAGACGCAGGAGCAGGTTGCAGCTGAGGGGCAAAGCATGCCCAAGACAGGGCATTACCTTGGGCCCAGATTCAGCTCGTAGAAGCTCGTAGGAGCATGTGGCCTCTTTCCCTTCCTGTATAACACACCTGTGCAAGACACTCAGGCTCCAGGAGCTGGAGCTCAGGGGCAGCCAGTAGCTTCAATGACCTTGAAAAGGGCTGTGCTCAGGCAGAGGCAGTGACCCTCACCCAGATACACCTGGCATTTGGGCATCTAACCACTCTTTACTTCAAAGGAAATTGGGTGCCTAAAGCCCCTTGAGAATCTGACCCTAAAAGTGAAGTGGGTGGTGCTAGGAAAATGGGATGAGTGGTAAGATAGAAGGAAAGTCCTTAAGCAGTTGCTGAGAAACTGCAGTAGAGGACAAAAGTTTCCTTGGGAAAAGCTGTCCTGTTGACCATCGCTATCACACTGAACAGACATTCATAAAGACAAAAGGCATTTTGTGATTTCAATGTGTAATTCCTTGTTCTGCACTATTTGATATCACTTACATTTTAAAGTAGCCATTAAGTTCTGATAAACATCCTCAATTAATTAAATTCTACTGAATTATTAGAATAAAACTGGCAGCCAAAATTGCAGAAGTCTACAAGATCCCTTTATTATTTTCATAAGGCTTTCTTTTCTTCCTCTGTGACATGCCAAGTCACCAAAAGGCTGGGTACACACTGATGGACTGGCCATCGCATACAGTGACTTGTGAGCAGGCTGCTGCAAAGTCAAGAATCTGTCTCCTGTCAGTGAGACAATAAACTGGGATTTTTCTCAAGCCACACACACAAACCTTCTGTGACCATAACTGGGTTTGAGACTTTTGACCATCTACCAAATTCGGTTGAGGCTTTTTTTATTTTTTTCAGATTTCAGGCAGAAAATAAGATAGTGTGAGCCTTGCACATTGTGAAATTATGCTAAAAGGGACTTGTAGATCCCAACTGAAAATGTTTAGGAAAAGGTATCTCATGGCTGTTTTCAGAACTGAAAGATTTGTTCCTGATGCTGCAGGTAAAAAGATATGAGTATTGAAATTCAATTTTAAAATTTCAGTTTCTCATCACTCTTAGGCTGAATTTTCCCTATTGTTTACACACTGTTCACTACAGCAGCCTTTAAAATACAGAGTAAAATAACTCTGCTGAGTTAATGTGCATTTAGGTGAGTGAAGCCATGGCAGCTTGGGCATGCCACACAGTGAGTGACAGAGAGGTTTCGGCGGTACAAATTACTATGAGGGAGTTTACAGGGGAGTGACTTCCAGTGCACAGCAATAAAATTGGCTTCTATACTTGACTGTACATGGGCCAAAGCCTGGATGTAAATGTCTACCTTTCCATGTAATTGAAATTCAGATTATTCTTTTTTTGGTTTTGTTATGACTTGATATTCAGCTGGTTTTTTGCTCCTGCAAATGTATGTTGCAAAAAACATTGTTCCAGGTTTGTGCAGCAAGAAGCTACAGTTTATTTTCACTTACAACAAACTCCACACATATAATTTGCTGTATTTTATACATGTACATGTATACATACACTTTTGATACCCATTATTTAATATGACATTGCTCTTTATATTTCACAGTTGATGAGTCTTCTTTTCTTCCTTGATGTCTGTCTCCACAGCTGACTTTGTTTTCTTCTCTCAACCCATGATTTAGCTCTTTTTGCCCTTATTTTTCCCTCTCCACAGTTTACATTTTAAAGCTTATTTGCAGTCATTTTCTGACAGTAATATGAAGTGCTGAACATACTCTATCATCAGAGGTTGCATTAAGAAGCCAGGACAACCTGTGGTAATTTCTCTATCCTGTTGCACTTTCTTAAATGCCATTAATAATTTTCCTGGCTTGTACCAGAAACAGTGTGGTCAGCAGGACTAGGGAAGTGATCCTCCCCTTATACTTGGCACTGGTGAGGCCACACCTCAAATCCTGTGTTCAGTTTTGGGTCCCTCACTAAACAAGAAGGACATAGAAGTGCTGGAACGAGTGCAGAGAAGGGCAACAAAGCTGGTGAAGGGTCTGGAGCACAAGTCTGATGAGGAGCAGCTGAGGGAACGGATAACCTTATCACTCTCTACAACTACCTGAAAGGAGGTCATAGTGAGCTGGAGATCTGTCTCTTCCCACAAGTAACAAGTATCAGGACAAGAGGAGATGGCCTCAAGTTGCACCAGAGGAGTTTTAGACTGGATATTAGGAAAAACGACTTCAATGAAAGAATTGTCAAGCAATGAAACAGGATGCCCAGGGAAGTGTTGGAGTCACCATCCCTGGAGGTATTTAAAAGATATGTAGATATGGCACTTAGGGACATGGTTTAAAGGTGGGTTTGGCAGTGCTGAGTTAATGGTTGGACTCTATGACCTTAGAGGTCTTTTCCAACCTAAATAATTCTATTATTCCATAATCAAAACTGAGCAGCCAGGCATCAAAAGTTCTGGTCCTCACTTTGCTGTCATATTACATAAATGTGGCTCCAAAGGGCAGTGAGGACTCCAGTGAGGCAGATCTAGTTTGGGTCAGATGTAGAAATGTAGTAATTTATTCGAAACAAGAGAATCAGTTTATGCAGCCACTTTACATGTAATGACACTTTGCATGTAGTATCCCCTCAAGTTATTTTCTCAAAGGTTCATTTGCACAGTAATTATCAAAATCTAACTTGAGTAGTAAAGTAACATGCTCTAAAGGAGATGTGTTAGATGAGGATGGAGGAAGATCTGAAATGTAGTTTTGGTTCTGCCGCTTTTATCCCATATGGTTTTGTGCTTCCTCGATCTATTTCCTTGCCTTTAAAGTAGGGTCGGATTCTACTAAATTGGCTTTCTCTAACAACTGCTGTAGTTGTATGTGGTGTGATTATTGGGTATCCATATAGTGCGTTAACTACATAAAATGCTGTAAAAATTATGAATAATCACTCGTATGAGTTTGTATTCAGGGAAGCATTTGTGTTTCATTCTGGATCTGTGTGTGTGCCATGCTTTTGTTCACTGAAGCTATTCAAATGGCTGCAGTTCTCAAGGCGGAGAAGTTATGATTCATGTGTTGAAACAGCTGCTGCAAGAACATTTCAAAAGAAAAGGGTTTGGGTGTTTTACTCACCTGCAGAGCCAGTGACATCATATTAAGTAACAGCTTCCAAAATGTGACTGCTGGAGCTCCCATAAAAAAATCCAGGAGCAATTGCTCATAAAGTTTTCAGCCAGGCACTAATACTGTTAAAAAAGGAAAAAGTAATTTTTGCTTATGGGCAGCAATAAACAATGTAGATAAATCCAATTTGCTTTCACACCACTTCAGCCCTGCTTGTCACCACATTCCTCTCCCAGCACAACTTCATGGCAATGCTCAACTGCTGAGCACACAACCTGCTGCCTTGTGAGAAGTTAATCTTTATGAATACTCACAGATATACTTTTTGGGTTTTTTTGGCCTTGAGTGGACTTGCGTGATGTTTCCGAGTTATGTACTCCCCTTGAGGTTACTGTGGGCAGGGGCAGTGTGCACTGGAGAGCAGTTTAATCCTTGTGTATATAGAAACAGGGCAGAATCTGAGTCTACTTCATGCCCTACGAAAACAGCCAGCAAATCCCCTGGCAGGTTTGTCAGAGAAGAAGCCAGCTGAGGCATCAGACAAATCCTGAACACACAGGCTCAGTGAAACAGGGGGTACAAAAAGCCAAGGGGCTGAAAGAACATACAATAACTAATAGTGAATAAATGACTGCTGACCCTCCTCATCTCTGCCCTCCTTTTCAAGCTGATTCCAGAGTAAGGTTGTACATCAGCTGTTTTCTTTAGGAGTGTGCAGTCAGCTCCACACATACAATTTTAAACTCAACTGAATCATCTGATAACTTCTCTAGTGACTGATTGTGTGCTGACTTCCTTCCTAAATTAAAATACTTGGAATTAATAATGCTGGGGTGCTTGTTTGTCATCATATTTTTGCAGATTTTTGCAGGTCAAATACTAACCACTTAAAATACCTGGTGGTCAGTTCTGTTTGAGTTAAAGCAGTTTACTTTTTGAGTACTGCAGCTAAGTGAGAGCTTTTACTGAAATTCTCAAAATTATGATATTCCCAAAATCAGGTTTGTGAATATCCCTGTCTGCCTCCAGTCTTGGGCATTGGATGAATATAAAAAGCATTTCCAAGATTTTCTTCCTCATATTGCAGTGCTTAAGACTACTGACAGGAAGGAAGAACAGTGGATGATTAATTTTAAAACAAAACATTCCTGCCAGCCCTCTGCAGCGAAATGAAAGTTGTGGTGACTGTGAAATTTATGGAGAGTATTTCAAAGTAAGATATATTTGTCCCATGACAACACTCTATTGCCATGACATTTTGTGGTATACCTTTAATAATGAGTAACCTTTGTATAATAGTTTACACATTATGAAATTTCTTACATCAGTGAAAAAAAGCTACTTTACTGTTTTTGAAGCAGACATATTCAATTTTTTTTAAAGTTTATTTTTCTTTTTTTTTCCCTAATGTGTTTCCTTTCCCTGTTTTTTATCCAGTCAGCAAAAACGTCTATTGATTAACAATACAGCTGAAATTCCAGCTCGCATAATCATATGTATTATGGCCAACATCAAACAGATTCACAAAACTTAAAGTAATGATTAATAATAATGGCTTTAGAAGGCTGACTTCTTCTGTGAATTCAGATCGGTTGCATTGATTTAGCAGGCATTTAAGGTTAAACAGTCAACATAAGATTGCATGATCCATATTTAATCTGATAAATACTTTATGTTTCTTTACAGCAGCAGCTGGTTTATTTTATGTATTTAATCAAAGAGGTGCTCTGTAAAGCTATTCTGTGCTTTGGTCCATAATAAATGTTTTCTTTAGAGTAGGGAAAAGTTCAGCTGTGCTCACACAGTTGCATTATGCATGCTTTCCTGCTGTACCACGGGGGGGAATTACATTTGCAAACAGAAAATAAAAATGGAATGGCAGAGGGGGAAAAAAGCAAACACTCCTTTTAGTGTCTGTCTCACAGACACATCTCAAAACACTAAAGAGAAATGATTGAAAAAACAGTGTTAGCAATGATTCTTCAGAAATCACAATGATTAGCATCCAGCAAAGGGCTGCTGAGCCCAACTGTGTCCTGCCTGTGGACTCTGACCACAGGGAAGGTAACAGCGCCGGTGCTGCAGGAGCTGGAGGGGCCACGTGCACAATGGCTGAAAGAGCGACCACCCAAAGTGGAGCAGCTCAGTATTGAGGATGCACAGAGACCTGTATCAGTTGACCTCAGCCTGTGACCAGTGGTGTAAAGAGTCACTAACTCAGAAAGGTAACTTGGGCTCTGCTCTTTAATGGCTTTGTAAATCAGCATAAGCACCTTATAATGAATGCAAAAACTTTCTCGGTAACCAAGTGCAACTGAGATGGGGTTGGGAGGCTGGGGCATTCCTAGGAGCAAACCTCTAGCAGCATGCAGAGCCCCGGCTGCTCTTTTTTGTACAGTACTGTCTGAAGCACCATGCAGCAAACAAGCCAGGCTACTAGGCAGTATTGCAATGCTCAGTTTAAAAGTGTGTATCTGCAGTTCTGATTGTTTAGGTCACCAAAATCAGCAGCCTCAGAATCTGCCGTCAGGAGTCTTGAAATGGAAATGGAAAACTATGTCATTCTTACAGTGCCAGCAAGAGAGCAAGGAGATGTATTTTAACATCCACAAAACCAGTTCTTAAGCTTTCCTGGATGTAGAATGGTTTTTTGTGCCGCTGGGGGCTCCCAGGATGCCTTTTTGCACCTCAAATAAGTATTTGGCTTGGGATGCAGATGAAAGATACTGCTTCACTTAAATAATGTTACAGTTTATTGTGGGTTTTGGTCCTCAGAGGGTTTTAATTTGTTTGGATGTGACAGCTGTGTTGCAGCTGCAGGCAAAATATTCTGTCTTTCTTTAGTGTCAACAGTAACATTTTTAGAAATTTCCTGTACTGCCTCGTTTGGGTCTTTTATTTTTTCCAGCTTTTATTTTATGTAATTAATCTTTGTACACAGAGTGTTTAAGTTTGTGTTCTTCCTGCTCATTTTTGATCCTCATATGCTCTCTTTGGTGTTTCACTTGTGCAGTAACCACTACAGCAACATTTTCCCTTTTCCTCTTCCAGATCAGGCTACAGAATTTGCCTATGACTAGCATGCGAAATGCATGTTACATTTTGTGTACCACACCCAGTGAAGGGAGGCCTGGCTCAGACCTCCTTCAGATTATTCTTCTACATCTCTAATCCAATCATTTGAGTTACCCTAACTATAAGACATAGTAGTGCAATACAGAATCAGTACAGAATAAATGGATTTTTAGTCCATTGTGAAGATGTAACACTCACTGACATGAGTCTTAGTCTGAGATATTCTCATTTATTCAAGGCAGCTATGCCAACTCAAACACATTCAAATCAATATTGACTAATAAGCTCTCAGTAGTCTTTAAAATAAACACACATTCATCAAAACAATAAAAGAGAAACAAAATACAGGTAGACCTATGAAAACCAGTGAGTACTGAGACTTTGTTTTATATAAAGCCACATTTTCAGTGTGTGTATATCTCTACAGCCTCACTGACTTGGTGGAGCTACCTAGGCATAAACCAGTTAAGTTGCTGGCTCTAGCTATTTTACTCCTTCCTTTATTGCCTTACCATTCCAGGCTTACAGAACAGACAGGAGAAATGAAGGCTTACAACACTTGAAAATGAGCTTAAATTTTGCAGTGCTGGTTAAGTGTTTAACTGCTTGTCAAGGTTAACAATGTGTTTAGTGTGCACACATAAGGGAAATCTTAAACAAGTGGATTTACAGAAACAAGTCTTTGCTAGACTGAGAGTATAGAGGTCTATAGCTACAAGTTGGAAGATAATTGCTTGAAAATATTGCTATAAAAATAAACCATAAATCTCCACAACCAGCTTCAGATAATGTCATGGGAACTGGCTGCATGCCAAGAAACAGCAGGGAAGGTAAGAGCTAATGCTTATTCCTTTGCGCCCAGCAGCACTCCAGCACGGACTGTCCACTCCCAGCCCAGCTGGATGCCCAAGTCAGGCTTGTCTGGCCAGAAAATTGCATCATACAAATAGGAATAACAGAGAAGAGAATCAGGCAGCACAGCTTCCAGACTCCACAGCATTTTAGAGAAAGGATTGCACTAAATAGAGATTTTATACAGAGTGCAGAAAACTCCCTTGTTTCCTTTTTGTTTTTCCTTTCTTTTTTAAAATTTTTTAAATTTTTTTTCTTTTTTCTTCTTCTTCCTTAGAGTGTCATATATAACTATACCACGGAATGACAGCTGGCACAGCTTCTGTATTCTGCCATAATACAAGTCCATAAACTTTTATTGAAAATCTACCTCCTTTGTCCATTTCTACAGAGCTGTTTAAAGATACACTTCTTATTAAACAGCTATGAATATACTTGAGATGGCACAGGCAGAATTTGTACCAACATACTAAAGGCTGCAGTCTGGCCACCGCTGGTAGGAGTTTACTTCCAGGGTGTACAGGCATTAGCCTATGTCCCTTCAACCAGTGGAAAGGACAGTGCCACAGCTTCTGCTTTTTTCCTGACAGCTTTCTGGCCTTCCAAAATTGCTTGCCATCCCTTTTCTGCTAGAAAGCTGTAAACATCAAGTAGGCAACTTGGTCTCTGTGTCTCTAGGTTTGAACTTCTCTTCCTCTCCAGCTTTTTTCATGGGACATAATCCAAGATATACATTGGCCTATCAAAAAATAATCACTAAAATTAGCATTCAGCATCAATATTCTAGAGGAGTTATACAGTTCATGTAAATGTTATATTTACATCAGAAACAATTACTGTAATCTTTCTTAAGATCACAAACAAGTAAATATTTTCAAGTATTTTCAACACAGTTTTTTTTCAGATATAATATGAAAATACATGCTGCAATGTTGCCCCTAAAATGAGCTAATTATAATCATATTGTAATAGACAACCTGGTTCTAAGATCCTTTTGAAAAATTATATCCTGCATACACAAAAGCTAGAAATCAATTTTCTTTGAAAGCTGTTTCTTTTACATTCATATGATGTCAGAACTTGGGGCTTTGAAGGAAAAAATCAAATTACTATAAATCTGTGAGACTCATAGGCCTTACAAAGGCCTCATCCCTTTGCTCTGACAATACAAAATGCCTTTCCAAGGCAACTGCATTGTGTTTGTATCTACTTTAACATACTTTGATGTTTATTGGCAGAGTGAGGCCCTTGGTTTAAATAACAATCTGCACTTCTATTTTTTACAGTAATAACGTATCACATTGCAGTCTTGAAGAATAAACATTGTTCAGGCGACTCAAATTAAAGGGTAGTGGAGAATGAAAAATGTTGATTAAGCCCTAAATGCCATGAGGGACAGTGATTTTTAATGGGAATATGTGGCTTTAGGAAGAAAAAAGTTGGCAGAGGTCTTCCTGCAACATAGCCATTTGATCCTGTTCAGAAATATAGAAAGACAACTGAGCTGGTGTTTTTAAGGCCTTTAAAGCCATGTGCTGAGAAAAATATCAACCCTTGCTAGGTCTGCAGGCTTAAATGTACAGCAGCAGCATTAAAATCCTTCAGGGAATGAAGCTGTCTGGAAGTCTTCTGATACTCAGTCCCATTGCAGCTGGGATGAAGGAGATCAGTCCATTCTGACAGTAATTCCAAACTAAACAGTACACTTTTTTGATCTGCAGTAAAACGAGTGGATGGAAACAGTTCTTTCCCCAGCAAGAGGAGGATTAATGGCCCAGTGCATGCTGGAGCCACTAGCTTGTATTCCACTGACTAATACTCTTTACTGGAAGTCAGTAAAGGCCTCAGAGAACTGAAGCTTGTGGAAATGCATCAGGTTTTTATGTACATGTTCTGTGTGTAGGTATTATGCTACCTTCTCTAGGGTAGGCCAACTGGCATAAAGAGTAAAAAATCACATAGATGTTAGAGGCTTGTAAGTAGGATAAGGAAGCTGCTGGGACTTGCACATGAGAAGAAAACAGTCTGTTTTTCCCCTTCCTGCATTCCCTTCTTTGTAACAACCTGAAATATTTCATGGCAGCATAAAGACAGCACAGAAAGGGAATCCTAGCAATACTTATTTTTAAAGTGTCTTTCCTTCCCACACAAAGTCCTTTAAGACTGGTAAGTAAAAAGCTCTTGTCAACCTTCCGTTCCATTTATTACTCTGTCTCCACAATGTGATCTTCCTCCTTGCATCCTTTTGTAGCCCACTGCTAGTTCTTTGTTATCTGAAGGCTCACTAAGATTCTAGCAGTTTACCTAAGTTGCTCAGTGAAAAAGCATCAGAATATTTCCTTTCATCAGCTTGGAGTACTCTGCCTTTCTATGGTCGAAGCACTTCAGTACAGCTGTAATATTTTTACTTTAGCAAAATAATAAAATAGCCTAAACTGCATGCACTGAACCCAATACAAAAAGATTGAGGTTTGTTGTCGGTGTCTTTTTGAAGTATTTCATGTCATGAGAAATTTTGATATTTTTATGCTGATTTTAAGCAAGAATTTTTTTTCTTTTTAGGGGAAAGAAGTTTCCCCAAAAGTGTGGAACAGAAATTACAAATTTTTTTCCGTCCTAATACAAATAGTTATTGTCCAACCATTGATTACTTATACCAAAAATATGATTACTTCCCCCAGATTTTAGTCTTTTGATTATCACTGACCATAACATGATACTCAGATTGACAGTTTTCTGTGGAAGAGCTGTTCTCCATAGTCAATTTACCTTTAATTTTAAACATCATGGAAATTTTCATTTTCTTTTGCCTCACCACATTTCTTTTGGGTTTAAAATATTAGGGTCTTATTGCTCCTCTCCCCTCTCAGCTGGCCACAGGGTCCCCAAACCACAGGAAACCTCCCAGAACAAAGAGAATGTTCTTTCCCCTTTGTTCTAGCCCTGTCCCCATCACATTGTCCACTGCCCCTCGCTGCTCTCCATGCCATGAGGTCAGTGTGTGAGCCTGCCAGATCACCTCTCCTCCCAAGCCCCAGGTGGAGCCATACAGAGGCAGACTGGGCAACTGGGTAAGCTGTGAAGACCATGCCTGGCATCCAAAAGGTTTTGTTAATTAGCAGGACAAATGCAGAACTCAAGAGCATGTTCAGGAGTCAAACCCAGCCTCATTCAGAGATGTGACTTCTATCCCAAAAGGGTCTAGATGTTGGAATTGACTCATGTGGAATTAGCCGTTGGCAAGGAACTTACGTCATTCCAGTATTCCATAAACTACTTCAGAACCAAAGCAGGTATTTAATTTGGTCTTTGTCCTCAAATGAGCAAAGCTACATAGGCAAATCATGCAGGCCACCAGCTTTGTCTTACAGCTCAGAAAAGGCTGAACATCCCCAACATTTTCTAGGCTTTTCTCTCTGGAAAAAAATTAAATTGCTCCTACAAGCAACTAGTAACTGAAGAGAACCCATTGGCTGAAGATGAGAGGTTGACTGCAGCTCATTCAGAGGGTGAAAAGCCCTTTTGCATTGGAGTGAAAAAAACTTGTATGGTTTTCCTCAGCTGTTCCACCCTCTTCTAATTTCATTACGACTCCTTCCAACAAACTATATAAAGCAAAATACTTTAAAACCTTAACTACAATTATAGGTTCTATGGAATCCGCAACAATTATAATAAATTGGACCACCTTTATCTTTATTTGATTTCTGTTTACCTCAATTTACTTTTCACATCAAAACAAGTGTGTATGGTCAAAAAGCAGAAATTCTGAAGTAAGCCTGGGAGAGTACTTAAAAATCCTGGTGATTATTTTGCTTCCTAGGAAGAATTTTAACAAGACTAGGAATTTTTGCTGTTGTTGACTACAATGTGTCTTCTTGGCCTTTCAAGATCACAAAAGCAAATATAAGAGGGATAATTGTGAGTTTTTGCTACTCAACAGCCATCTTATTCTCTGTAACTGAGATTTTCAGCATGGCAGATCAGGACCAAGGGAGTCAATACAGCCAAAGGTCTGCTCTGTTTTAGGCAAGGTAATTCATGACCTTTGAAAGAGGAATCAGCTGAAGAGTCAGGTACAGAGATTAAGGAGGGAAATCTTTATGTTGTGGATAAAAATCATTGCTTTGAAACCAAAAACCAGCCAAAGGTATTGCACAGGTCAGAGAACTACTGAGTATGAAACTCTCACTAGAAAAATAATTGAGAGTTCCTTGGTTCTGCTCATGGCTTAATGAAATCAGTGTAAAGCTGTAAAACTCCCTCACTGATGCCAAAAGATCCAGCAGAAAAAACTGTGTGGGAAGAGGATCTGTAAAAGCACGAAGATACCCCAAAGAAGGAAGTATGAAATAATAATTCTAACTGACATATGTGTTGTGCTAGCTTCACATTCTCATGTGGGCAGAAAACCCTGATTGCCAGAAAGTGGACCTTGCTCTGACCATGGAAAGCAAATGGAGTTTCATATAATCATAGAATAGCAAGTTGGAAGGAGGAACTCAAGCATCATCTGGCCCAAATTTTTTTGTCAAAAGCACAATCTAGACAAGATGGCCCAGCATTCTCTCCACCTGAATATTAAAATTGTCCAACATACAATGAACACTGAAGATTCTTAAAAAGAAGAAAAAACGAAAGGGCTTTTTTTTACACAGATACTGAATTTGGAATTTAAAGTTAAAATGTTGGTACTTTTGCTGCAATTCTATTCTACAAAATAGTATTACAGAACTTAATAATACATATATTGTGTAATATTGTATTTGTAAGTTCACAAGGTTTAGAGATTGAGTCTAAATTTTCTATTGTGCAATGTAAGATTTTCCTTAATGTAAAGGTGTGTCATTACAAAAAAATTTGTTGTACTTTCACATATAGTCTTGCCATGGTACTATGATGTTTAATATTGTGTAATATTCATTTATTTGAAAATATTGTCTTGCAGGAGTTTCTAAATTCTAATTAAATTATATATAATCTCCTTTCAGTGCTGAAGAGGCAAAAAAATATCCAATTTTAATTTTTAAATTTTTTTTCTCAATATTTCTAGGTTTTTTCCCAGGACAGGAAAAAGGTGAAAATTGTTTTCGGTATCTTATCTTCTGAAAATCTCTAGTTTTGGGTATTGTCTAGTATCACCAATTACCTGTGTTTCAGCTTGGATCTCAAGAAGATACAAGCTGGAAATGTTTCCTTAGGCCTAAACAGGCCCCAAAAAGATCTTCTAGTTCCATTGTCTGCAAAGGGAAGACCTCTTCTTCTTCTTCTGGGGGAATCCAGGTCCTAAACATGGATGCTTGTGCTGTGCCTCGGGGGCTCCTGAATCCTGCACTTCCAGAGTGGAGCAGCTCCAAATGGAGCATCTGGTGCATCCATGGCCACCCTGTGCACAGTGCATTCAGCACATTGCAGGTGCATCCAGCTTAGTACAAGTCCACAAAGCAAGGGCACAGCAGGGGTGCACAGCCTCTCCAGACACCTTATGCATGGTCTGTGCTGTTAATGTACACATGAGAGTTGGCTGGGGCTTTCAAACAACTGGAAACTCCAAGTAAGCGGCTACGTTCCTTTTCCTTCTGGAGATCATTTATATGCAATATCCACACTAGCTGTCATTCTTTTCCCTTATCTCTTGAATGACAGGCAGGAGTGAGGAGGGCAAGAGGAATTATTTCTATTCATTACTTTTGTTCATATTCCACATATTTACAGTATTTGCATTACTGATGCTCAGGATTTCCGTGGAACCACAGGACAGACATTTCCACAGGAGCAACGTGTCCTCTGCTTATAGCAAACAAAACTTCTATCTCAAAACTTCACTCCCAGAGTGCCCATGAGGCAAGGGGGCACGCTTAGGTCTTAATTAAGTCTTAACCTAAATTTTTTGTCTTGTCCTCCATGGCGTGACAGACTAGATGTCTTCAGGCCTTCATAGTGTCACAGTGGAGGAGGGCTCTGAAAACAGCACAGGAGCAATTATAAGTGAGCAGGTTATGTGGACAACTCATTGTGCCCCTGCTCATGTCTGCCCAATTCCACAGCCTGCAGTGGTGCTTTAAGCAGAACATCAGGTGATGCCACAGAGTTCCCATCTGGTATCAGAGCAAGGGTTGCTAAAGGCTTCCCACAGGCCAGCGCCTCCAACTCCAGCAACAGTGATGCTTTCTAGGTGATCCTTTCTAGGTGACCTTTACTGGGAATTTGACAGTAAACACGAAGGCAGGGAGAGGCAGCCGGGCCGTGCTCGCCGCGGCAGGCAGCAGTACGCAGGTATCTACTCCCCTCTAGAGGCAGCAGCGCGGAGCATCGGTTCCATGAGCAAAGCTGAAGGGAAGTTGCTGCAGGAGTTCAGGCTCTGCTGGCCGCCACGCCACTGCTGTACCTAATGATTCAGGTTATATTTCTTGCTGCAGAGCTTGAATGCTCACATCTCCAGCGTTTCCCATCTATAGAAACCCTGTGTGCCTGTCCAAAGTGGGTACAAACCCACCACCAGTTCAGTGAGGTTGTAAATTACACACGTCTGCTCAGGTATAAAAAATGGTGAAAGGTAGCAGAGAAATCAGTTTTCTGACTGAGTGTTTACTGCACAGGGAAAAAAAATCCAGCACATATCGTGGGGGGGTTAAGTATTTCTTAATATTTTCCCTTCTTTGATTCGGTGTAAATCCCACAGTCGTTGCCCATGTCTCAAAGGAATAACTGTATTTGGGGTTTTTACATGTTAATCACAAGACTGCTAAGTTTTGTTAAGCCCTTAAAAAAGGCAGCACATACATACATATATATCTACACACACACACACACACACACACACACACACACACATATATATATGTGTGGAGCCCCTGTATCTGACCTGCTCTGAGCTCTATCCTTCCAAACAGCAGCTCGTAGAACCCTGGACTGACCCAGAAACCTGCAGATATCACAATTATTATGCACAGACACATCAGATTAACCAGTATAGATGTGGAAATATGTTGCACGACTTTTGCAAACCCATCTGGCTCACCTGAAGATGGTGGGCTGGAAAACATTTTGGGCATGAGGAACTGCAAATGTACCATCCCTGAAACATATGTAATTATGCAATGCAAAAATCACACTATTGTATTAAAAGTGATACAGAAAAAAGACACCATGGCCTTGAATTTAAGCTTTTGGGGTTTTATTTTTTCAGAAGGTTCTGCTGCTGCAGCCCTTATTCCCTCAGAAGTCAAGGTGAGTTTTGCTTTATGTTCAGAGCAGGATAACAAGAAGTAAATAAGCACAATTATGATGTTAAGGCATGAAATTATTTTGGTGGACACAGACAGGGATGTTCTGTCTGGAAGAACAGAAAGGCTTTAAATGAAGGAGTATCATCTGCAAATTTGATTTTCAGAGTGCAAGTATGCAATCACAAATGTACAAGGGTTCACCTCATTTGAACACCTTCTGGTGCAAGTTTTCAGTTACATCATACCTATTGCCGTGTTGATGCAGGAATTCTTTATGGATGTGCAATCAAAATGTGTAGGTCTGCGAGCATTGGTCAGAGGGTTTTACCTGCCCTGTTCTCATGAGGGTCAGAAAGTTTGAAATGAACTGGGAGAAGGTAATAAACTTCCAGTGTATGTCCCATTCTTCAGTTTTGTTTTGCGAGGCCACAGAATTAGAGAGTAGTTGATGTTGGAAGGCACATCTGGGGATCATCTAGTCCAAACCTAGGCCAATCCCACCCCTCAAAGCAGGGTCAGCTACTCAAGGCAGTGTCTGTCTGGGTTTGGATATCTCCATTATAAAGAGACCACACTCTCTCCAGGCAACTTGTTCCCATTTTTGACTACGCTCAAAGTAATTCCTTTTTCCTTATGTTTAAATGGAATTTCCTGTTGCAGTGTAAAGATGAAACAGAGGATGCTGATGCTGCTTTTACCTCTATGAGACATTTTTGAGGCAAAATACTGCAACGACAAACGTGTATCCAGAGAAGAGGGAGGATCTGACTATCATCACTTGTGGATCTCTTCAGTGCTAACATTGTATATGTTCACTGTGTATGTGAGGTAAGAGTCCTTTGTGCTGCTGTTTCCACACAATTCACCAGTAAAAGCTCATGTCTGAATCTGTAAAATCCTCCTTATGTACTAAAATATGGTCATTATAAATACAAGACATCACCTCAGGCAAGAGAGCTCCTACTGTAAACATTGCTCAAGATCTGGAGAGTATTGCGGGTAAATGTCACATCAGCTCTCTCTTCCCTTATTCCTACACACACCCCCACACCCCTATGTTGGGCCACTGCTGAAGACATGATACTTTGGGGTGGTTGATCCTTTGGTCTAATACAGAATTGTTCTTCCTTATGTTTTTAAAACTCCAGTAAATGCCACAGTACTGACTCAGTGTACTTTGAGGCCAAGAAATCATGAATGCCATTAAAATACTACTGGAATCAAGAGATGAAGCATGAGCCCGTCATGTGTCCCAACAAAGTCAACTCTGAAGGAAGAAGAGAGCACATACAGACACGGTGCTGCAGCCTGGGCAGTCTAAAATGAGAGTCTTTCTGCAATGGCTTAAGGAAAGCTGTGTTTGCAGAGTGCCTGGCTCACTGAGGTCACGGCTACAGCCTGTAAATGATGTTAAATCACCACTGAATCTCACCTTTTCTGAGGGAGGTTCATTTTGATGTTTTGCTTCTGACTGGAATTTCATTCCTTGTTAATCTCTGGGTTTTAAACACAGGGAACCTTTTTATGGTTATTGATTATCATTATTATCAATGCTCTACAGAAGAACCTCACTACGTGAGCACCCTTGGGCTACTCCCTCCAAGTTCCTGGTCTAAGATTTCCTAGCAGTCCAGGAAGAGATGCTTCTAGGCTTTGAATTACACTTTTTGTGGGAAAATGTGAACACTGACACAAATCCCAGAGAAAAGAGGAAAACATTTCATTAGGTTTGGTGAGTTCTCTGGGATTACACATTCTGGCAAATACCCTGTATCTTCCTAGCAGATTTCTGTGCTTTCATTTCAGAAAACCTCAGAAACCTGGGGTAACAAGAGTGACTGCTATATCACCTATTAGAAGGAAATTCTCAGTTTGCTGCTCAAGGCCAAGTCACATCTGTAACATTTATCTCATACTCACCATTAAGAGAAATTTCTGCTAGACTCGGAGCCAAATAATGCAGTGACTTTGTCAACATCTATTACTCAAGTGATGGAAGAAGAAACAAATTTGTTTTGATTAGGTCAATCTGAAGGAGTATTTCTATGCCTCATTTAGTAGTGTATTTCTTCTGTAATGGAGAATAGTTTGAGGCTTTTCCTAGACCATTTTTCCAGAGATTAAACTTGGTACAAGTTCATGGTCTGATTGGGGGTATGGAATGTCAGATTTGCCACAAAATTTGATTTTATATGCAGATGCTGGAGGGGGGCTGTCTCCATAAAGAGAAGGAAAATAAAAAATATTTTCTGCAAGTTACTTCAGAAAATGTGTTACAAATACACCTGCAAGCCTTCATTAACATGAATGACATAGGAAAACATTCACACTTACACATATACCCACCATTAAGACTTTCACAAAAAAAGCTTGAGTGCTCAGTTCCAAAAGGAAAAACAAGAACTTTAATTGATTATGACTTGTGGTGCTAGTTTAGCCAAAGGCAAAGTTGTAGTTGGGCAGGAAACAGATTGCACAAACCCACACTTTTTCCAAGCTGATCACATGTTCCAACCAGGAAGTTCACTTGGCTTTTGGTAAAACTGCTATGATTTCTAGGATCTACTAAAAGCAGTGATGTCCTGCTTATGCAGAGTCCTTTCCATCACAATTTCTTCCTTGCTGTCTCTTTTATAAATCATGTTCCACAAAATGCTAAATAAATTTATATGTGTGTGCGTATTAAAAAACCAAACCAAAACACCAAAACAACAGAAACAAGCCAAACTTTGCAAAAAAAAAGGAATTAGAAAGCAAATTATTTTGTCTTCTTAATATAAAACTGGAAGTTACTTTAAAAGGTCAGATTGTATTAAATAGGAAAAGAAATATTTCTTACAAAATAAATCTAATTTGAGTTTCTATCTAGATGAAACATGATTTGCAAAACCAAAATTCTGTTGCTAGGAACCTGCCTTGTGTTGCGGACAGTCCTCCACTTACAGTGAGGCAACTCTCTGGCTTCTTCTCTTACACTGGACTTGTAGGTATAAATAACATTGTACAGCTGTGGGAGTACAGATGACATTCATTGAATCCAGTGGACGCAGAGCAAACTTGAACTTGCAGCATAGGTTAGAATTTCAAAGCAAAATTCTGCTTGGTGTCCTCTTACAGTAGAATAGATCCTCACTGTAATTCCTTTTGCTCATCATGGATGACCTGTCTGTAACTCCAAACCCAGTGAAATGCAGCTTAGACCTGCCTCCAGCCATGTCTAACACATCTGCTGTCTGAAAAGGAAAACAGAGTAGCAGGAACATAGCATCTTTATTTTACACGATATGTTCCTAGAGTGCATGGAGACTAAAGAGTTATCTGTGCAGAGACATAAGAGTTTAATGAGTTTCAGAAGGAAGGTGAATTTATTTTAGGTGTATTAAGACTGTTTTGTGAATAAAGCAGTTAGAAAAGCCAATGCAAACATGGTCTGATGTTTTATAAATCTAGCTTGTAATTGTTAACATATGAAGCACACTTATTTTACAGCAACTAGAATTGCACAGTAAAAACTTGACTCATGAAGGCATTATGCAATAATTAAGTGGGGTTTCTGTGAACTTAACCAATAAAAAAGTGCAGAAAGGACATGTCTGGAACTTTCACTGGTCACTAAAAGTTCAGAAGCTGGCAACACACAGGTGTTCTTGAGGTATCAGCCAATGCCTGCTTGCAGCAGGGAACTGTTTTAGTGTTAGAAGTGTTTCTGAAGAGGTGTTTTCTACATAACCTTACACACTTCTTTGTGTAGTTACGCTACTTCAAGAAAATTAGGGTAAATATTTTAAGTATCTGGCTTTGCCCTAAAATATTAATATGACAAAGGGAATCTGTGGCATGAGCCCTCTTTGATCACTCTGTATATTTAAATATATTGTCTTCATCAAAAAGTTTCTCTTGGTATGTTGGCCAAATATCTTACATAGGCATTGGAAGCACTGAAATATGACAGAATTAAGAGTGTCTGCATTGCCCTAAGCTTGGATTTTTTTTCCCCAAGAAATAACTAACCCAATATTGCTAGTTCTGTAACTCTGTTAAGCCACTTAACCAAAGAGTCAATTACAGCTCTTGAGCTATAATTGAGGGTGGGTGTGATATGTTATACCACCTTACTCTTCTCTTGATCTGCATGGTAAAGTAAATCCCATTATAATTCAATCAGTGAGCTAGTCATAACTGTAATTGCAAATCTCCTCTCTCTAAGGTGGGGAAGAAGGGTGGAAGAATTTCTGGCTCTTTGTATTCTACTGATGCCCTGTACATATCCATGAGGGTGCTTTAACACCTTATACACCATCCCTTGCATCTGGAGGGTGCAAAGAGCACTCATACATCCAGCTACGGCAGCCTGGCTGAGGGGAAGTCACTTGCTACTCAGTACTTTAATCTGTGCAACTACCTATATCCAAAACTGGTCATAAATCTGACTTACTGTCTTTCCTGTTTTGGAGAGAGTGAAAAAAAGGAAGCAAAAGCCTCTTTGTCCTGACAGTCACAGATGCACAGGGTAGAGATCACATTCTGGATGTGAAATATGTTGGGCTCAACTTGTACCAGTTTGCCACAGCCCTGCACATGCTGAGCTCATCATGCCATGTCTCCCTTGCTCTAGACTGTGTTGGACAGTAAAGGTCAGAGGGTGAAGGGGGCTGCAGGGCTGTGCTACCATACTGGGCTCCATGGCCAGAGGATTGGGACCAGCTGTTCAGGAATAAAAGGAGTGTAAATCTTCTGAAAGTCTCCAGAGAGGCGAAAGAAATCCATACCACTGATTCTCTTGGTCCTTTTGTGAAACTGTTCTGAATGCACTATTGCTGTGTTTCATTCTTTTGCTAACTGCATGGGATTGATCAGGACACCACACCACACAAGGTGGATCTGCTCCTGGTCTGGTTATTCTAGGCATAATCTCAGCTATTGTCTGATTGTTGGTTAGGAAATGGATATCAATTGCATAATTGCTGAGCGATTGTGCCCCACACCCATTCCCCCTAGAGGAATTGAAGCAGCTAGTTAAGAAGGAGTGTTCCCAGGATGTTGGAGGCATTAACACATACAGGGATGGCAGAGTCTTATGAAAAATTGTCCCAGAACAGGTTAATATTTAATATTAACTATGTGGAGCAGAACTTACGAGATGCTGAGGTGTGTAAGTGCATTTCTGCCCGTGTGAGTCCGGTGTCCAGCAGTCCATACCACTGACTTTCACAACACCCTGCTCCATTCCTCACTGCTGGTAGCTGACCCTGAAAGTACTCCTTGCCCTGCACACCCATGCTTCTCTTGCTGGGCATGTGAGCAGCAGGTGAAATCTTTTCTGTAAGGAAGCAACTCCCATGTAAATCTCATGGGACTCACAGAACATCCTTTCCCCTGTCTTTCCTGGCATCCCTGACCTTTTTCAGGCATGAGGCAGCATTATTGTTCCTAGGGCTGCCGTTCTCAGGGACCCCTCATCAATGCAATACCTATTCGAAATACTTTTCAAAATGGAACCAGTTTGATGGTTTTGGAGCTATTCTTCATGTCACTCATAAGTTATACCTTTCAAAGAAAATATGAAATGTACTATCTAAAATTTATTGAACTCTTCTCCTGTGACTTGTGATGCTTTCTCACAGCTAATATTTCAGTGTAATTTTTTCTATTGATTGCTGGTGTCACAGAGAGGTATCTCCACTGAGAAAAATGCAGGGTGCCCATTTCCCTTGCTGCTGGTGGTTTTGGGAAATAGGGGACTGCAATATTTGGCCTGCACTTCCCACCATTCCCAACAGCAGATGAGGTCAGCCATGATTGTCTCTAGCTCAGCCTTAAAAACTTCCTTGGACAAAGAATTTGTAACCTCTCTGAGTAATGACTTCCAGCACTGTGCTACTCCTCTCCTAAGGAAAAGTTTTCTTTTAAATTATGATCTGAACAAAAGATGTCTTTTTTCTTCAACTGAATAATTGAAAATACTTTCAGAAAATGTGAGCTCAGCACGGTATGTCTGTAACATCTTTCAAGTTTTACTTACTTGGGTTTTTTCCCCCCAGAGTAGTCAAATAAGTTCATCCCACACAATTCCTAGAGAGTACATCAGAATGAGGGTTTATAATGTCACTAAATAATAATATGTGCTGTCATATTTAGAATAACCACAGAATCATTTATGTTGGAAAATAGCTCTAAGATCATCAAGTCCAGCCTTTGACCGAATGCCACCTTGTCAACTAGACCATAGCACCAAGTGCCAGGTCAAGTCATTACCTGAACACCTCCAGGGATGGTGATTGTGATTCTTGAACACCTTCCTGGGCAGTCCTTGGCAATGCCCTTAACAACCCTTTCTGTGAAGAAATTTTGCAGCTTCAGGCTATTGTCCTCTCATTCTGTCATCAGTTGCCTGGGAGAAGAGACTGACCTCCACCTGGCTGCAGCCTCCTTTCAGGTACTTGTAGAGATCAATACAGTCTCCCTGAGTCTCCTTTTCTCCAGGCTGAACAACCCCAGCTCCCTCAGCCATTCCTCATATGACATACTCTCCAGACCCTTCACCATGTCCATTGCCCTTCTCTGGATGCACACCAGAACCTCAATGCCTTCTTGTAGTGAGAGGCCAAGAACTGGACACAGGAATTGAGGCGTGGCCTCACCAGTGCCGCATACAGAGGGACAATCACTGCCCTGGTCCTGTTGGTAATTATTTTGTTACAAAAATAGTAAAAAAAATCAGTTCAGCTCTCTAACCTCACCTGTTTGTCACACTCCCCTCTTCATTCCCTTCTTCCTGTGAGTGTAGCTGAAGCATCCCCTTTGGTCCTTTCTATGCTTTCACCTCAGTTGGTATTGTATGAAATCCCTGGAGCTTCTCCATCTGAAACTGCTTTCCAGTATTCCTCTGCTTCAACTTAATTCAACCTTTACTATGAGTAACTATCTTCTCAGTTGTCATCACTTTCTAATTTCTGTTTTCTTCTGCATTTACTTATTGCTAAACTAACAGTGCCTGATAACTCTGCAAAAGCATTTTGGGATGCAGTACATATGAAAGCTGTGATCCCACACACAGTGATGCCTTTGGGCTGATATGTTCTTGAAATTTCTGTCCTCAGTTCATAAATATTGGAGAAGTCAGGTATAGCTATTCTATTTCTAATGGAGGGCCACCTGCCATGTGAACCAGTCATAAGAAATTTATCGGAGGTGCTTTTCATGGTTTTTCAGTCAGATGGAGGTAACATGAACCCATTCGGAGATCCTCTTGTGAAGTGCCCAGTGTAGCACATATTTTCCCTTCATTATATACAAGTAGCCCTTAGTGATGCTGATGGAAATTACAGGTGTGTGCATTTAAAGGAGAATACAGATCTATACTGTGCAAATTACTTCAGAAAACAAACTCGGTTTATGGACATGGACTGTGCAGAGCTGAGCAGCAGTATATTTCAAGCAATGTTCCCTGCATACCATGTAGTAAAGGGAAAAGGAGGCTGGGGAGCAAGGGAGAGCAGAGATCTGGATTTTAGAACTACTTTTAATAACAACCATGAAGGATAAAAACTGCAGAGTTTTGACTAGCTTCAAAATCACTTCTCACCTCTGGTTTTGAAATCTCCAGCCCAATTATTTGTTTACTTGATAGTGCTAAAATCTTATTCTCCGTCGTTATTTGCTTGCTAGTAAAGAGCCAAAAAACCCCAGCAGTCCAAAGGTAACCACACAACTAAATCACTTCCAGATGATAAGTCACACTCTGATGGTGAAAGCAGACTTTACAGTTTCAGTGTGCCAGGTAATATATGGCAGTCACCCAGCTGCTATTAGTTTTTGGTAACAGCATATACACATACTGTTGGGTTTGGTTTGTTTTTTTTTCTGAGCTGCATTAGGGTTGGCTAATACCACATACATGTGATATTTAGCTTGATTTCAATCACAAAATTGCCTAACAGGAAAGACAATTGCAAAGCATCTATTACCCCTAGTCCCACTTCCACATAAATCATATTAATAATTTTTATTGTGATATTAATTGCACAGCAGTTTGAATAGCCATCCTTAGGAGTCTGTATATGCTCTTGCCACATACATGTTTGTGATGCCATCTTTGCACACATGACCACTACATGCCTTTCCCACAAGATCCCTAGCTCATTCACTGCTCAGGGTGGGTGTCATTCATTTATTGAAAAGCCATTAGATATTTTGCTTTCTCCAGGTGTTTAACATGTGGCCTAAATCCCTATTAACTACTGACCAGTTAGTCTTGATCTTAAGAGAGAGTTTTAATTTAATTTGTTGCCCTTGATTTTGATGACTGTAGCCTCTAAGCAGTTCACAAATGTGTATTTATTTTCAGATCACCCTTATTATTTTCCCCATTTTGCAGCTGGAAGTAGAAGAACAGAGAAGTGCAGTGAGTTTGTGCTCAGTTTAAGACTCCTAATTTGTCAGGGTACTTAACATTATGTAATTTTTTTAGATATTCAGAGCAGAGCTCCCACTGAGTCCTACTGCAGCTGTGAGCTCAGCTCTTTTCCAAACCAGACACTGGAGTCTCAAGTCAGGTATCCATATAACTGGGAACACGCAATTAGTGACCATGGTGCAAAATTTGGTGTAAAAACTTACTGATGTTGTACAAGAGACATGTGGCACAAGCAGATAGGGATGCATCCAGTTCTACTGACTGATATTCAATAACTTTAAGCAAGATAGCGTTCATTGTTTTTTCCCCAATCCCTGAACTTCATTCAAAACACACCATTGCCTCTGAAACAAATGAGTAAGGGGCTGAGCATCTCTCTTTACACAGTCCTAACTTATCTTGAGCAGCCTGAATATGGCCTGACACATCCTCTGTGGGAAAAGAGCGTGGCTTCCTCTATTCCCAGTGCATTGGTGTGAAAGGGGGAAAAGCTGCCCAGATAACTTCAGCTCTGGCACTTGCTAACTTGGCGTATTTGCTTTGGCAGCTCACAGACTTCTCTTAAGAGAGTGTTTGTAGGTAATTTCCTGGGTTCTTAATGAAGCAAAGTGGAAAAACAAAAATCCTATTATGTGGCATCATATTAACACCTCTATGCCTCACGCTATTGGGGTTAACCCTTAGTTTCTCCATATGGACTTCTGCCCTCTGAGTTAACAGGGTAATTTGTAGCAATAATGAGTTGCCAGCTTCTCTGTGGACCAGGGGACACCTTTTCTAGGGGCTGAGACCAGAGCAGCGCCACAACCCAGGGTTCTCATGATCGATTTTCTGCCCTGCAATGACCAGTGAAGGGACTGTAGTGTCTAAAACTATTTCCTCCTCTAGCTCTTACTCCCCTCTAGCCATCTGTGTCCCATTCCTGCTCCTTCCTCATATCTGGCTCCTTGGTTCAGCCACTGCTGTTCCTGTCCCCCAGCCAGTCTCAATTGCTCATTCTTTCTCTCTGTCAGCCTCCTAGCTGAAGGTGCTGGTCCCTTCCATCTGGGTTTTAAGTCCCAATCCCCCTGGGTCCCCACACTCATCTTTCCACCTCCTGAATTCTGCTTCTTAGCTCCACATTTTTGACCATGTGTGAAGCTTCAAAGCCTTATCCCTGTTTCGTTGCCGCTTTTGATTCCTGGTCTGTATTTCTCTCTGTCATCATCCTCTTCTACTTTAGTCCTCCTGCAGCCACAGAGTCCCCCAGGAAGTGCTGAAGTAAATTACCTTCCACTGGGATAAAACCACCTGTCATCATCTAGCATGTCTCCCCTCCTTACTACAGCTACTTTTTTTTTAATTACATCCCTTCAGGATGTCCACTTACACTTTTACTATAAATAAGTGAGACATTTTTCATCCTTATAGCTATGCTGCTCTTTCTGGAAGCAATCTGTCAGATTAATGTGACTCAGCCCTATAGAAGCTAGCAATCAGTTTTTTAGGGAACATGATTTTCTCTGGCTGAATAAATGCGTATGTATGTAATGTTAACACTGATGCTGAGATTCACTGTTCTGTAGCTTTTTACCAGGATTTCACCAGGGCTTTGCAGTAGGGGGCTGAGAGGTGGGGTCACTGCCTGGATTTCTTTTTGAGCTACCTCTGAAGAATGCAAGGCTCTGCTAAGCCAGACATTGCCAAAAATAAATAGAAATAAGGGTATGGGGAGAAAGTACATGCTGCTGTTTATGGGGTTCAGCTTGTAAAAGTAATGCTTTAATATTTGGGTACAGCAAAAAGCTTTTATCTTCAACACAAGAGGTAAGTAAATATGTGTATATTATATATTTATGGAAATATCTGTACAGAGACACTGATACAGAAACAGACACAGCCCATACTATGGGTGTTATGCTTCATAATCTCCATGCTTTCAAGTTTAGACCATCAACCCTTGAAATAAGGGGAAGATTTGCACTTAACTGAGGAAGACCTTGTTCACACACCTTCATGGCCATTCTTCAGTTTGGTCTGTACTGAGCAATGGACAGGGTGAAGTACTGGTCATGAGTAAAATTTTATCTTGCCTGTGTAATTTTCCTATCACAAGTGCAGGGAAAGCATGGTGGTGTAATAACTCTCTGTTTTAAAATGGTATCCCGTGTGTGTGGCTCCTGCCCTTCATGTGAATGTGCGTTCATAAATAAAGTCAAATATCAAAAAAAAAGAAAGCTGACTAGTAACAAGGTAATTAGTCAACCAAATGTTCCAGAACTGTCATAAGGAGAAAGAAATAGTGATCTCAGGTTACTTCATCTCACCATCAAGATCAGCTCGGAGTGTGAGTACAAAGCTAAACTATTTCATATGCTGCACATATGAAAATGGAGATGGAAAGTGATGAGCTCTTTATATGCCCCTTTCCAAATAAATTTGGAGAAGAGCTTAGGTGGTTAAGCAGGTCCCAAATGGTTTCTGCTGCTGAAATAGTCTATTGATGCTTTATTTTTCCCTTTAGATTTTCCACTACATTAAATATTTTAAACTACCAAATATTTCTTTCTAAAGGGGAATGGAATGAAAAGATATCTTACATGACTTATTACAAATACTGCCCTTGTAAATAGTTCTAAAAAAAGTAGCATCATCAATTTAAATGTTGACATGCTTAATATTTCAGGGTCATACTGAACCAAAGGTCTTTAAGGAGAACTTCCCATCCAAAGGAGTTGATTTCAGTGGAAATTGATTGAAGTAGGGCTTCTGCTTTCTGCTAGTTGATCTCTCTCTGAGCTAAATTTTGTGATTTCCAGTACAACTTGCACCTAAATCTTACTTTATGTGGATCAAATGATTTCACTCCCTGTTTCATCCTGCAGTCTCCCATGGCACAGCCACTCGCATGTTGCAGGCACCTGGGCTGAAACCTCATCAAGTGTGTGCTGATGTTTGGGGCCACACGGGTGCCACAGGACACAGGAGCTGACACTGGAAGTCTGAGCCCGGACAGGACTTTAAGTGGCGCTTACCTTGTTCTCAGCACACACTATTCCTGCTCAGGCTGTCTGCCCAGGGGTGGTAAAAGTGAGTGCAAGCAAGCACAAAGTCAGACCAAATCATCTTATCAGTTGCATATGGCACAGCCTTCCAAAAGGTTCTTTGCTCTCACAGCCCAGTTTTCCTTTGGCAGCTCACATAGGCAGTGAATGCCATCTCTTCCTGAGGTGACTGTGGCTTCTGGCCACCTCCACACCCAGGCCAGTCCAGCAGCCTCTCCAATGGGGCAGAGCGATGTGCATTCTCCAAGCTGCAGGGTGTTAATATTCAACACTTCAAAACCCGTAGACCAGCTCTTATCATAAGCACAGGCTGGATTTCCACTGGAAAAAAGCCCTCCACACATATTTTGTTTTATGTTCTATTTATATATTTAAGATTCTAAAGTTTGTGTGTATTTAGGGAATTTTTTTACCATTAAACTCAGTGTTCTGGGAAAAAACCCAACTTAATTTAGAAAAACTACACAGCCTGTTTTCTGTCTTTTTGTTATTATTCAATATGAAAAGGATATTGTAAGTGCATATTCCACTGAATATGCGGTTTGGCAGCGAACGGCTCTTCAGCTGCCCTGCTTCTGCCTCAGAGTTTATTCAGGTCATAAACGAGACATATAAGCATTTGAGTTAAGATTTATAGTTACATTAACTGTATCAGAAGCTTTTTGTACTTAATATAAAACACACTCTAGGAGCTCAACATTGCTTTATTCCACAATACACTCAATATTAGACATGTTACCTCCTGTAATTACTGACATTAATAGCCTCAGGAATAATGGAAAGTGAGCTAAACACCAGTGTGGTAGATGTGAATGGACTTTATAGTACATGTCATTTGGAAATATTTTATGAGTCATTAAATTTTTACTTAATATTTCTTCATTTAGTAATTAAGAAATAATCCAGCAAAACAATGTCCTCACTTTAACACATAGGTCAGATTTTGTTATAAAATCGGTAAAGTGGTTCCCACAGATTTAATTTAAATCCCATGTAAGATTCAACCCAGTCCTGACACAGCAAAATTGAACCTCTTGCACACAATTTTTAGGAGAAAGTGGGGACCAGGATTTGTACAGCCCCCTCCAACACCTCTGAGTGACTCATGCAAGGCTCTAAGGACTATTGCATAGGATAATTTTCTTCTGGAAAGGAGGTTGAAGTTGCCAGCAGCTCAGGCAGGAGATCTTATGTGTCTGTCTTCAAGCCACCCAACATTTGCTAATTTGGAGATGTCATTTTTACCCCAGCTCCCTCAAATTATACTTTTATAAGTAATCTATTTTAGAAAATCCCACATCTTTCATTGCTTGTTCATTTGCAAAGAGATGTCCACTCTAAGCCTTTGCACAGAAGGAGCCCACTGCTGCTTCTCAAAGGTCTTGAAAGACTGGGAAAGTACAACACTGGCAGTCCTGAAGCAAATAGTATCTCCAGAGCGAAGATACTGTCTGAAATGTTTAGGATGATGAATATACCAGTAGTGCACACTTTTCTCTACGGTCTTTTACCTCTGTGTATTGATTAAGCTAACATCCATGTGCACACAGCAAACATATTAGCATTCAGATGATTCTTTTTTAGCTTGATGTTAATAGTATGTTAAGGCGAACAAAGAAGAAAATAGAACCCATATTTACCTATAACCCTGGTCTATTTTGAGATCCCAAGGCTTTTATGTTAATAATAAAAACACCAATAAATCCTCATCTCTTTGCTTTTTAAGCCTGACAGACAGTCTTTGAAGCACTATTGCATTTATTTCTTCCAACCAGATGTGCAATTTATGTTTTATTTGAAAGCAAACCTTAGCATTATAGAAGACACTTGTGCTAAACTAATAACACAAATATATTTTCCATCACTGGGTAAAACCTTGTCAGGAAAGTCTCCAGTCCCCATGACATATTCTAGAGCCTTGCTGATATTCTTGGAACAGCTTGTTTGATACTGGTCAGTCACATCAGTCATTTCACAGAGATCTCAATGGAGTCTGTCTGAAACCAGAATTAATATAGTAGGTTTAAGCAGGAAGACATCTAAGCCCCCAGCCTGAATTTGCAAGGAACACACTGTAAGGAGAATGTTTAAATGCTAGTTTTGAAATAAATGCAATTTATTTCCTTAAAAAAATACTCAGAGAATCACATATGTGACTTTTTCTAATTGTGCAAGAAACTTTATGCCTTTGTGTACATTGGAAATGTGCAAATGGGATATTTGTTTTCTGTTCTCTTACATCTTTATTAGTGTAGTTTGGACCCCTCACACAGTAAACACTTCAGGGATTTTGAACAGTTCAGCTGTGGTTCCTATAACAGAAAAAATGCAGAACAACACTGGTGGATAATTCACTGGACTTTTCAAGTCCCTTATGGCTGGTGAAGGTGACCCAGCAAGGGCTCCTGATGCTGATATCTCTTGGTCCTGCCTAGGATCAGCTACCCACACAGTTCTAGCTCACAGAAGTAAATGTCCCTTAAGCATCACTGTGAATCACTACAACAGCAGATTTTCCCTCCACTCTCTGAATGGTATAGCAGATGCCTTGAGGCTCTCAGACATTGGAAGATGTGTGCCTTACCAGGTTAGAGATACTGACAGCTGTACTTCTGGCATATGGTACTGCCACCCATCTACCATGAGCCCTCAGGAGTTTACTGGCTGGGAAAAGTGATTAGTGTTGCCTGAGGAAAAAATTCTAATTAGAAGTGGGAAGGAATTATGGACCTTTACCCCTGCACCTAGAAGGAGACATGCAGCATTACTCACCTCAGAGGGACAGCAGTCCAAGAGGTAAAACAGGAGGCTGAGCTGAGGCTGTCTTCTCTAAGGACATGTCCACGTGGACTTCTGGGCTTCCTGAAGGAACATGGTGGTAACAGTAAGGTAAAAGCCCTTCCAAAAGCAGTCCCCCTCATTACTCACCCTTCTCTCCCTGTGTTTTCCAACCTGGAGCAGGGTTGGTCTGTGCCATTTTCAGTACCTTAAATTTACATCTGTGCTTTCCCTGGGGATGAACTGTGGAACTCAAGTGATAAGTCACCCTCCCACTCCTGACTCCCCATAAAGTTATTATTGATAATCGTTTCTACTGCAGGTGAAGCATCAGGTAGGATCATGCCCAGTTGTGCTCAAAGTTGTACAAAATATAGAGGAAGATACAGAAACATTTCACAAAACATTACAGTCCTACATAAGGTGTGTATGTGATGTGGTAATTAGAGTTACTGTCCTCTTGGTGGCAGAACTAAGTCTATAAAAATAGCATACTGAAAAACCAAAGGATCACAATAATTTGTGTCAATTTGACCTTCTGATCTATTTGAAAAGTCTTTTTTAAAAAGATAAATGGCAGTAGCAAAAATGCTGCCCTGGGAGCAGTTCAGATGTATACTAATTGCAAACAGCTCTGCACATTCATTATGTATCGTATGGCTCCTCCTAGTGAAACCCTGCAGAAACAGTTGTGGACTGATTTTCCTCCCTTCCAGTGGTTCCACCACATCCTGAACTGCAGTTCGGGACAGAGCAGCAGGGGCATGCTAGGACATTGTGGGAGAGGGTGCAGGAGTATTATTGTATTATTTGGAGTTTTACTTCCTAAACAAAATTCTGCCTTCAGACGCCTGTGTTTGGCTGCTGCTGGCTTCTGTGGCTTCTTTACATGTACATGTTTCCCAGTTACCAATTGGGCCTTCATAAATCAAATAACTGTCTCAAGGAACTTCAGAGCGAAAGCATAAGCTGCGAGAGTTTGAGCTTACAAGATAATTGTCATCTGTTATACAGCATAAACCCTCTTTCACACTTTTTGGTAGCTCCCACCCTCTCTGGAAAGCACAGCAGGTGAATCGTGAGGCAAAACTTGGCCCTATGGCTTCTAAAATATTAAACTTTACATTCATACAGAGAAAATAAATCTTTTATCTGAGTTACTTATTTGTCACTGTAGTTGGGTATTTCATTTGGGTACTAAATATCATTTTTGCAGTTTAACCACTTTTGCTGTAATGATAACCTCATGTTTTAGTCATAAATAAATGCCAACAGCAAAAATAGAAAATAAGGTCATAGGGAGACAAGAATCTTCATTGCTAAATTAAAAATGTAAGGAAACAAGCAAAGGATTTGGTAGAAATATTAAGAATTCACACCTTAACATTTCTGCAACTTTTTATCTGGAAAACTCTGAAATCTTGAGTTAATTACAGGAGATGAAAAAAGTTTCACCTCTGAAAGGAGGTGACTAATATGAGCTTTAAAGTGTTCCCCCAAAGACTATAGGAGGCATTTTCCTACAATGTATTTGTAGGAAACAAATCCTCCTCCAAGCAAAACAAAAGTACAACAGATCTATTTGTCTGTCCTGTCTGTGTGAAATAGTATTTGAGTGAGTTAAAGCAATATACTCCACCGTCACTTCTTGGTAGAGGCACATCCTTCACAAGCTTCCTCATGGTTTATTCAATCCTCTTTTATGTGCTATGCTTGGTTCCGCCAGGTACTGGGGGGCATGGAGAAGGGGATGGGAAGGCATTGCAGTTTGGAAAAAAATGGACAGAATTCCTTAGAAACAGGATGCTGTTTATAGCAAAATTTACTCCTGTCCTGAAGCTGCGATAAGCCTCTGTGACTAGCTCTCTCCAGTATCCAAAATGTGACAGCATATCTTTCCACAGCTAACGAGCTGAAAGCTGCAAAAAATCAAAAGGACTGCAGGCACAATGTTCACACGGTAAGAACTTAAAGCTAATGTCGGTCCCACTAGGAGGGAATACTTTGCAGAGGCACAAAGATCAGGACTACACCAATCATCTATTAATGTTTCAGGAACAGATCCTGAAATAATTGATAAATTAAAACCTGAGCTAGAGTTGAGCTCAAGGACTTCCCTGCATCATTGTCTGACTTTGAGTCATCACTGCTGTTTCATCGTATTACCTGTGATGGACGCAAAGCTCCAGTTGATGAGCAGTTGTTCTTCCCTTACAACTAGGTATAAATCTGTTATGGAAATCTTACTGGTTATTTCTTGACTTTCTTGAAATTACTCTCTAAACACAGCTGCCTCACAGTCATGGTAAACATTCTTCACAAAGGCCAGTTTGCTCTACAGGCCCCAAGGAATGTGACAGCTTGATACCTGGATAAGCCTGGGCTCAGTTTCTGTTTCTACAGAAAAGCTGGAGTCTCCAGTGGATGTTGGTAAACAAACCCTGGAGCCATTACTTGATAGGAATCATAAGGTGTTACTCAGCACCTTGGAACATGGAGTTGGATGTGACCTAAATGAAAGAGAATAAAAAGTCAGAAAAGTATTTCAGAAATACCTGAGATGAATCACTGCACACAGAGCAAGCTGGCACTGAGGTGTTGTGCCCAGTTATTCAGCTGTTAACCCAAGTCCTGACTTGATCACCATGCACCAGGCTGAAGTACTCACTCAAGTATTTGTAGCTGCTGATAGGCACAACACCTCTGCCCCAATGTCCATATATGTTCAGATTTAAGTGCGGGAACAGAGGGAAGGGTAACAGGGAGGGACAGTGGGATGTTGAATCAAGAATTGTAACACACTCCTGCTATCAAATATAGGGACTTCTTGTCTAGAAGATGAAGTCGTTTTAATCTTTGGTTTCTGAAAGCAGAGGCTAGGTAGGTTCATGTTAGAAACAGCATGCACCGAAGTCAGTACTGTCATCCATTAGATAAGTATATTTAAAAAGTGTTTAGTTCTCCATTGCATAGAAGGGTTTATGTCTTCCCAGGAGTTCAACACTAGAAAGGATATGTTATAGCTCAAGGTCTTAGAAGAAACACCTCCTGGTAAAATTCAAACTGGTGAGGAGCCAGATCTCTCTGAACTTGCTGCTGCTTTCTGGTAGCTTCTGTTTGTTTTTTTGGTGGGGAGGCCACGTAGGCAGTGTTGGAAAGGACACAGGTAAAAAGCTATTATTGTTGGTGTAGGACCAATTCCATCTCCATGACTAAGACTGAGTGAAATTCACTGATGAATAAGATATTACTTGCTCTGGTACATGATGGTAGAATTAAGCCCAGAAAGAACATACCTGGAAACCTGGGCTTGACTGTGCAAGTGTTAGGCACCATGCATGAAATGCCAGGCATGCCAATGCCAGGCAGCTTCGACACTCTCATGGCAGTGCAGGCAAGGCTGTGTTCTGCCCACAGCTGGGCACAGCAGATCACCTTGGTGGCTTTAACACACTAGTTTGTCTGAGAAGACTTGTTCTTTCCATGCACTCTGATCCACTTGAAGGGACTGTTGTCCCATGAGTCAGCAGAAAGGTATTCAGGTTTGCATCCTTGCAGGCAGACAAATATAATGACCTGGAGGAAGAACAGAAAAAAACAGAGAAGATTTCTTAAGTGATTCAAGATGTGACTTGGTGTATCTCAGGAAGGACTACAGGACTTCCATAGTATTGAAGCAGTGGTAAAGTAAAAATGGGCTTCAAGGACAGAGAATATTAGCAGAGAAGCCCTTGTTTTGTCGTTTAAGTGATCTCATTCAAAGGCAATATTGATACCAGAGAAAGAAGGATATCACAAAGTTAAAATTATAATCCTGGGACTGGCAGAGGGAAGGATGGAAAAAGAGAACCCTGCTGTCAGTGAGAGCTAACCTGTTCCTTGAAAGTGTATTGAGCTTGCTTCCTCTGGTCTTGTGTTACAGCAAATAAGGGAATCATCATCACCGCTATCAACACAGTATTTACCTTCTTTCAAGCAGATGGCACTATATGTTGGACGAATAAGGCTTGAGTCTGTCTTTAATAACTTACTAGTTATTCTCAAATATTGTGTGATTGACTCCAGCATCGAAGGGAGCTGGATACAAAAAATGCACTTTGCACAGTATTACCTTCATGATCAGAGGGGAGATAGGACAGGGGTGAGTGAGAGAGAACCCTCTGGTATGTGAATACTCTCCAAATTACAATACCTGCAAGCCTTGCCATGACCCACCAGAGAGTCACATTCTCACTCTCTGTCACTGCAATGTGCTATCCCAAATGATGCCGGTGAATTTAATCACACACAGGCCTGAAACATTTTCCAAGGGAAAAAACTCAGTTTCTGTCACTAAAATGAAAGTGGAAAATTCCCAGCACAGTTAAGCTCAGAGTCTTTCCTTGACCCTAGCTACTCACCAGGCAAGGGTTATTCTAACCACAGCTCACAGCAATCTGAGAGTGGCTGCCGAGATGCTTCTCGATTTTAAATGTGAAGCCGCACTTTAAGAGGATGGCTGGCAGACAGAAGGGGAAATGAGGCAGCTGTGGCTGCGGGAGCAGTAGGGATCCGACCTTGCTGCAGTCACCCCTAGACAATGGGATCACCCTTTGTCCCAGCTCTGGGCAGGACCCAGGGACTGCCTGGTGGGCCAAGGGCTTGCAGCATCATGGTTTGGATGGGGCAGGCACACCGACTGTAATCCAACGCCTGCAGAAGGAGCTTCCATTACCTGTTTCCTTCTCCCCTAGGGGTGCTTTCCCAAGGGCTGTGAAAAAAACCACACGGCAGCTGGGGGTCACACCTCCACTCCGGGACGGCCGGGGACATTGAGGTCTGACCCTGAGCTCTTTCCCGGCTCCCCAGTGTCAGACGCACACATGGGACTTTTTGGAGGGTGGTGGCTGCTCCCAGAGCGATCTCTGATAAACAGGAAGAGACGAGTATTGCTACAAATAGCTAATCACTCTTAATATCAACCTGACAAGAGAATAAAACTAGGTTTCCCGAAGGAACAAAGTTGTAGCGCTCCTGCCTCCCCTTCCGGCAAGTTCAGACAGCCCCAAAGACCGCGGGTGCGGGCAGAGCTATTTCTCTCGCAGACCACTTTTTCCTACCGTGCAGTGTGTAGAAATATTCTAGAAGAAGCACAATCGCCTCTCCATGCAAGAAACATCTTGGCAAACCGGCGGAGCGTAGTTGCCCCTCCAGCCGGCGGGGGCTGCGCCTGCACGGGAGCGGAGCTGGAAGCGCTCCCCGCCGCCGGGCCCGGCAGCCCCCGCCCACTCCTGCCCGGACTTCAGGCTCTTGCCGGCAGAAGTGTCACTCCCCAGACTCAAGAAAATATGTTTTTCTCGCCCGCTCTGTCCACACTGTCGTGGTGTCTACCCCCGCCCCTTTCCCATCCGCCTCAAAGATTCAAGGAGAGGTGGAAAAAACAGGGAGAAGTGCCTGCGTTTGCTACGTTTGCTTCTGACGCCAGAAGGGATTTAGGGATATTACCGGCAGCTTGTTTAGAGAGTCCAAAAGCATACCGAGAGCAAAATAAACGAGCAAGAAAAAACACGTTGGGTTTAAGCACGCAGTCGGGGAGCACCAGTTCAGGAGCCGGGGTAAAGGCTGCACTGGTTATTCCGGCAAATCTCCCGGGAAAGGAACCACGTCCCGCTCTCAGAAAACGTCCCGGTTAGTGTAAAACACAACTAATGTTGAACACACACACACACACATACACATGTATTTATAAACACAACTCTCTCTCTCTCTATTGTATATATGCAACTATTCATGGATAGTGCAATGGGAAAGGGCTGTCGCATACCGATCTCCTTACCGCCGGGATAGAAAGCGGGGGCATTTCTCGGCCCAGAGGCTCTCTCATCTCCCCGGCAGCCGGGGCCAGGGCTCTCTTCTCCCGTGGAGCCGAGCAGGACACTACAAGCAGCATCCTCACCATGGTGCGTGGTGTCAAGGTAGAATGGGCCTGACGCCTCACCCCCGCTGCACCTCTCTTTCCGAGGGGTGTTCCAGCTGGAGGTGAGGGATGGGGTGGGCAACATGAGACTACCCGGTGTACAGCTTCTCTTTCAAAAAGCTGGCTTCTCCTACGTGATAAAACCCCGAGCGATCGCGAATTTTACCCTGTTCATAGCCGATATTGCTTCACTGCGACCCCTTCCTCCGGGGGCGGCTCACAAAAAGCAGGGGGCCGGGTATCGCCCCGGGAACTGGGAGAAGGGAAAGAGCCGCTGTGAAAGCGGGGCGGAAGGGACAGGCTCATGCAGTTTTCATGTGGTCGCCTTGAGCTGGTGTTGAGCGGGTGTCACCCGGGGATGTTGGAAAGCGATGCTCTTGCGGGGAAGAGCCCGTGCGGCCCTTCAGCCTCACGGCGGGGATCCGACTTCACCCCGCAGTCGGGCTCTTGGAACAAGCGTCATTCACCCCCTGCGCTCGGCTTTCCCACGCCGATGCACTAATACAGGGCCCAGAGCCTGTAAATTCCTTTCCCCACAGACAATGAATTTGCACGTCCAAACAGCCTAACACCTGTCCCTTAGCCCAAAGAGTGGGCACTTGCATGCATGTAGCCAGATACATCTACCTAAAGAAGACGAAATTCGGTGTGCACCTGTACATTCAAAGAAAATACTAACTGGGCAGTACGAGCACAGAAACTATGTTTTACTTTTAATAAAAGCATTCCTGAAAGACAAACTAAAAACAAATTTGGTCATTTAAATTACATATTCCCGGTGTAATTCTACCTCTTTCGCATTTTTTTCTCTGAAGAAAATGCTCAGATTTGTTTGTAAATGAGAAACGGTATTTTATGCATATAGGCATAGAAACACTGAAGATAATAGGCACAAAAATTTTAAACTTGAAGAAAACATCCACAACTTTTTAAAAGAAAGTTGTATGGTTGCTGATCTAGGAAACTGGTCTTGATAGCATATTTTGTATCTTCTATGTTGCTGTAACTGTGCAAATAAAAAATGATTGTTAATTTGCAATACCAATATATTAATAATTCAACTGCAAGTATTTAATTATTTTAAAGTATTTTTTCCATTCAGAACATTGCAATGATTTGGTTTTGGAACTGTATTTTGCAGGAGTGGGATTTTTAATACATAAATTATTTTCTTTTGATAGCCATGACTTACTAGTGGAAGGTGTAAGTTAAAAAGTACAAAGTAGAAAGGGCACCTTATTCAACTCGTATGGAAGCCCCCAAGTTCATCCTAAATTTTGTGCGTACAGAGAACAAACAAAGGCTTCAAATATGCAGAACAACCGGATGATGTTTGTTTTTTTTCCCTAAGTGACATTTCATCTTATTACAAGTGGAGGATGTTCATATATATGTGAAGAGAGAGATAGAAACTATGAGGCTCATACCGTGATATCCAGAGACTAAGAGGCTGTTCATGAACTCTGGATGATGTAAGAGAGATGTCAGACAAAGATCTGCATGTTTTGACAATGAAGCCGAGATGAATTTCCCAAACTGCTGAGCAGTGGCTGAGTTCACAGATATGGTAACTAACTGATGAATCTGCACCCAAGCCCAACCTCGACCACTGCATGCTGCCTCTACGCAGTGACCAGCAGCAGGTCTTTGCAGCTAAAGGATCGCTCGCCTGGGTTAGGCCTTGGTTCCAGGTCTTGATCCAGAAAGCCAAGAGATACTCAGTAGATGTCACACGGACATGGTGGGGGGGAGCTTCCGGCCCGGCCTCCTGCCGAGGGCACCTGTGAGTTCCTTGATTTAGGGTAAGCATCCACCTTTACCGTGGAGAGAAGCCCTGGTCCAGGGCAGCATCCCCAGCAGGGCTACATGGTGTCCTTCGCAGCAGTTGTTCTTGGACCTCTTGCCAGCAAACTTTCTCTGGAGGGGTTGGCATCACCCTTTTCTCCATCACATACATCTCCTACAAGCAGCAAGAAAAGTCCACACTTACCACAGCCCTTATGTTCCCCTGCCCCATTGCTGAATACTTTATGCCTTACTGGGCACTCTGAGATGACCTAAAACGCCCTGAGAACAAATGTCCCACACGGAGATATTTCAAATCTTATCCCTGGTGAGAAGGAGAATTGTCAAGAGAAACGCTGGTAAGACCAGGGCAGTGGCAGGGGCAGGTGGTCCGCAGCAGGGCCTGTGGCCTGGTCCCTGTGCCAGGGCCAAGTCGGCGGCACTGGGATCTCCTGATGGAGCCTGAGCTGCAGCCAAGAGTGAGCAGGTCCTGTGGAGCGTGGGGCCACCCATAGCTGCTGAGACTCTGCTTCGGCACTCAGCACAGAGCTGTACGCAGCAAAATTCCCTCACCTTCCTTCCTTCGGCTTCACCGCTGGAAGCAATCCCAGAGCAGTGTGTGTGGATCGGTTTCTTGCACACCGGCTGAAAGAACCCGGTGGACTGTAAGGCTGTATCCGGCTCCCCAGCCTGGGAGTTCCCCCCACCGGGACTCAGTTGCCAAGAGCGGGGCCCTTCTGCAGCCCAGGCGAAGGAGAAGTCCTGCCGCGCCTTCTCCCTGGGCGGTTGCTGGGTTATGGGTTTGGAACAGTTGCAGGAGGGGACAAGGGATCGACCCGACGTCCCGTGTTGCTGGCTGCAGGCCGCCCGTCTTCCTCATCCCCTGCGTTGCCCGAGTCCCTCGGGGCTGGATGGGGGTCCCGGCACGGAGATACCCTTGCCGGACACCTACAGGCTCTGGGACAAGGACATCAGCGCTTGCAGGAAAAGGGGTATGTGGGCAGTCAGAGCACGACGGGGAAGCCAAAATGCCCCTCAGCACCGCGACTGGGGCCACATCGTCCCTGCGTCACTCGTTATGGCTGCATTTGGCAGAAAACCCATGGAGAAGTCACTCTGAAATGTCGTTTTCTGTGTCTGCCAGAATCCCGAGGGGAAAAAACCCTCCGCGCCCAGCAGCATCTGCCCCTCCCGGGAGGGGAGTTCCGTTTAGGCGGGCAGTGGTGAGGAGCAGCAATCTCGCAACAGCGTTCTTCTCCAAAGGAAATAAAAATTGTGTATTTACAGCACTATTCTGCATTAAATATTGCGGCGCCTCAACTTTGCAAATGAGCTGGGTGGGCTTTACCCTCTTCGTATTACACCGCAGCTGCAGGAGAGAACCGTTTTGCAAACGAAACCTAGGCAGAGAAAACGGGCCCCCTTGCCCTGCCAGCCCGGGCGCAGCGGCTGTTGGGCGGCCGCGGGCTGTTCCGGCCCGTCCCGCCGGGCTGCCGGACCCTCCCGCCCCCGGGCTGTGCCGCCGAGGGGCTTCTGGCGGAGGAGCGGCGGCGCGGGCTGCGGGGGGTAACTGCGATATGGCACTCGAGTGGTTCGCAGCGGCGGTGGCGGGATAACGCTTTCATTTTCACGCGCGGTGTAAGCGGGAACAGTTCGGCCCCGGATCCAGCGTGTAAAAAAGCCCGACGAGTTTCGCCGCAGAAACTTTGAGCCGGAGAGGAAGAAACTTTCGTTTACTTTATGAAACTCCGTAACTGATAGTGCACTCCGCACCCGGTTACGTCTTTGCTATTTCATGTCGCAAATAATTTGTTTTCACGAGCATCACTAATGTCACCATCTCTCTGGGGTCGACGCTGAGGGCCCCCTGAGGACCCACGCAAGGCAGGAGAGGATGGGACAGGGAGAAAGGGCAACTCGGCTCTCTTTCCTCGTATCCTTTTGCTGTTGTTGTTGTTGGAGGGCTTGTTCTCGTTTTAATCTCTCAACGAAAGAAAACCGTCAGGGCGGTAACGACCGAGTTTTCTACAGGCAGTAAAACATTAAAATGGCCACAAACCTTTCAGCGTAGACCAAACTGCTGGCTCGGTTTCTCTCTTCTCTTCTCTTCTCTTCTCTTCTCTTCTCTTCTCTTCTCTTC
>NW_024582054.1:12372292-12391083 GCF_017639235.1 Corvus kubaryi
TCTCTTCTCTTCTCTTCTCTTCTCTTCTCTTCTCTTCTCTTCTCTTCTCTTCTCTTTTTTCTCATTTCCTACTCTATCAGGGAAAAAACCTCAAACACGTCGGTGTTTTGAGACTATGTAATGCAGGGGGAGGTTTTGAACGTTTTCAATGGTTTTGAAGGAAAATGCTAGCAGCCTTTTTTCACCCAGACCAGCAGCCGTGTTCTGTGCGCTGCATGACACAGACGTCCCCACCTGCAGAAGAACCTCAGGTCATCTCGGAGGTCCAGAGCAACAGGGCATCAACGAGCCTAATGCCTAGGATGAAGGTATCCGTGTACACATTTTTGGACAAAGTGTTTTTGCACAAGTAAAGCTAGAGGAACTGGAAACCCTTAGAGATAAAGAATAGAGAGAAAGAAAAGATGCACTTCTAAGCCTGGTCAAGAAGGATCGTCACCGGCCTTGCTTCCCGAAGACAAATATTTACGGGGTCGGGTTAACCGTGGGAAAGGATTAGTGGACACAGATTCAAACTAGGAAACTTCCCCCCCGGCGGAGCCACTTGTGGGAGGGCAGCCCGTGCCGCTGCTTGCCGTCCCTCTCCCCAGCCCCCCGGAACCCCTTCAGCCTCACTCCGTGGGACTGCACGGCTGCAGCGAAGGAGAACCTCGCTGGCAGCAAAGGCCTCCTCCACAAAAGAGACGAGGGAGGGGATAATTATTCTTCCACTGTAAGACAGTCCTCATTATAAATCATCAAGCGAAGTAGTGCCGCGAGTTGTGCAGGGGAGCGCCCCAGAGCCGCACTTGGTTTACAGCTGCCTTTCGTAACAACGCAGCCAGGAGATAAACCGGCATTGATTGAAGTCGCCGTGCAGGAGAGTTCCTAAGTTCCCCGTATCCTTAGGTGTGCTGGGCTCCCTCGGCGCAAGCGGGAGCTGGCGGCCGGCCGCCCACGCTCTGCTCGGCCCCCTCCCCGGCACTGAGCGGGGCATCGCCAGCGACACCCGAAACGCTTCTTGGTGTAAGCAGACGGTGCTGCCCCTCACCTTCTCCGGCTGCATCTCCCTGGTCCCCGCGGAAAGGGCTCCGTCCCTCCCCCGGCCGTGGCACAGAGGAGCGAACCTGCATCAGTGTGTGATCTCAAACGAAAGCCACGGAGAAAAACAACGCATTTCGAAGTCAGACTTGCTGCTGTGCGTCCAGGAAGACGACAGAGCTACCAGGACTCTCAAACGCTTCTGGTTACTTGAAAGCAGCTTGAAAATGCAATTATTCCTGTAGGTGGCACTGGTACTAGGTGTTGCAGAAGCGAAGGCAAAGATGGAGAAAATTGCCTAGGAATTCCCAATTGGTTCCTGTAATTTAAGGCAGAACAATAGAGTTATTTTTTTCATTTACTCTAAATTCATGTAACATGCGACAAATGAAAACCCGATTTCTTTATTAGAACAAAATATGCTTTTAAAATCTGGCTCTCTGTAGCTTAATGGTCTGGTCCACAAGAATTGTCTATTCCCCTATATGTCATTAAACAGATCCTAGTGCAAATAGAAATTAACTCAACACGGCTCATTCAAGTCAAACGCTTGCGCCAGGAAAGCCCTAATGAGACACTGTCTGGTTTCCAGAGGGGTTGCTAAGTACGATTGGCGGCAAAGTTATTAAATCTGTCCAAGAAGCTAACACATCATTAAGACACTCCACCTAACCCTCCCAACCTCGATCTGAATATTCAAGCGAGGGTGAAAGGGATATGACAGTGGCACCGATGCCATAGGCCAGGTGGAACTCCCCCCGCCGGGGAGAGGGACTGGGACAGCCCCGTGTCTTGGCAGCGGCGGAAGGCGCGGAAGGATTTGACGGGGAAACTCAGTCCACGGGGACGTCCTTAACCCTCGGCCTTTCTCCCGGTTTAGCACTACTGTGCATTTATTTCACCTGTTCATCCGTCTTCAGCTTCTCCCAGTGAAGTGCAGGCATATGCTCTTGCCTTCACTGCAGAGGGTCTGTACGGACCTGAGACGGCGGGGTCACCCCGACAGGGTAACCGGGTCTGTCGGTCTCCTCCTTTCTCCTGAGAATAAGTCAAATGCCCGTACTCACTCTCCACGGATCGTCTGAGTTTCTACAGACCCTGTCCTTCTCCCATCAAGCCGGGGGACGAGTCCCCGACGTGTCGTAGGGACTGAGAGCCCTGGCCGGGCCGGGGAACCAGCCAGCCGGGGAACCAGCCGGCTCCGAGAGGCAGGAGAAGCTGCCCGAGAGAGAGCGGGGGGACTTGCGCTCCAGCCCAACCCCCGACACAGCCCGACACCGCGTGTGCATTTCCTAACCGCTGAAGATGAGTTTCCCTAAAAACCAGTAGCCAGGGAGGTGAGCTTTGCAAGAGGCTGCTTCCTTATCCCAAGAGCAGGACACCTAAAAGCCTTGTGTCTCGATTTCTTGCTATGTTTGATTTTCTTCTGATTTTGGGTCTGTGACAGCCGAAGTGACTCCAGGACCCGATTGTATTTTGCCCACCGTTGCTTCATAAATATGCAGGAAATATATATATCTGTTTATATCTGATGCAACTTTGCTAAACAAAATTTCATCCTATTATATTTCCACTCTCCATCTTGTCCCTGACGTTAAAACAATTTCTTAAAATTGAAATCACACACTCTCACACGACACAACTCCCTCTTTACCTCCCACCTTGTGAGAGTTTAGCAGTTGTTGCATCTATTTCCGTGCAGGTCTGAATATTACGTTAATTAAATTAAGGTAAAAATATCCCGCCCTGGAATCGCAAGTAAATCAACGTGAGCAGTTTACGCAAACACAAATGTATAAGCTGGTGGGCTTTAGCGAGCTAAAATAAGGTAGCAGGCACTAACAAGAAACGCGACATCTACCAACGATGGATCGACAACTTGTGCAAGGATCATTCTGAAAAAGCCCTTTTCCCCCCTAAGAAGGGAGGACAAGTGGAACACAAGGCCAGCCCCTGCAGAAGGGCGGGGATCGGGGGTCGCCAAGGGGTTAGGGAGCTGTGGGGGAGAGCAGCGGTCCCTATTGCAGCGGTCCTTATCTGCAGTGGTCCCTATTTGCAGCTGCGCGCCGGCTTGAAAGGACGTCTTCCTCCGAAAGTCTCCCTTCTCTTTCGCACAAGCGTTTGCCGGCGCATACGCTCTTGTCCCAAGTTACGAGGTGGGGTCAGCACACCTGAGAGCTGGGGGTCAGGCCGGGTATTTTCAGGCTCTCAGGCTCGGAGGGGGAGCAGCCAGGATGGCGAGCGGCCCCGCACCCTCTCCCTCAGCCTGCCAAGGCACGCTGCCCTCGCTAACCTACTGTGCTCAGCTATTTTGTGGCATAAGGAAATGCACATGGCAGCCAGTGATGCATGGAGACCCCTTCATCCCGCGTTTGGTTCCTCGCAGAAAATGGGAATGATCCCTGGAGATTCCGTGGGATTTTATACGCCCACGTGTAGTAATAGCTCTGTGCAAAATGAAAGTCCCGTTTCAAAGTTCCGTGCTGTCTCATCTCCCTCCATTTCAAACGGCACCTTCCCTCCTGGGTGGGTCACCTCTGGACATACCTCAAGGTTGTCGCTGGATTGCCGCTAACCTTCCGCTTGCCTCTACCCGCTTTTCCCTGCCTGCCTTTCAGAGGCGTCCAAAATCCCCTCCGACACCCCCACCGCGATATCCCCTCACCGGTGCTCCGGCTCCAAGATGCTTTTTCCCAACAAACTGTCTGCATCGTTTCCGGGGGTGAATTTCGCGGCTTTGAGCCGCATGGCAGGAGCCGGGGGCGGGGAAGACAGGGCAGCTGCAACAGTCCCTCCGGTCGCCGCACCACGTCCGCCCCCCAGACCTTACCCACGCCACCTCGGAAAACACGGCCACCCGACTACAGACATGGCCGGGAGGGCTCTGTCCTTTGGGAAGAATCAGGGGGGACTTCTACTTACAAAATACGATACTATGTGGGCATCCTTCTGCCTTAACAGCCCCTCAGTAGCCCACTCCCCTCGAGGAAGGAGAGGGAGTTATCTTCCTCCCTTAAAAAAAAAAAAAATCAATAAAAATCTGCCGCATCAAAGAGGGGCTGGGGGTGTGCCGCGTTGGATTTGCCTGGTCTCTTCCTACAAGGGGAGAGCGGAGGCATCTGGGGAGCAGAGCGAGGCATAGAAAGGCCTCATGAAGTTGGCTCCGAGAGGCAGGAGCAGGACACGCCGAGGTGAGCACGGCGGCGCAACGGAGCCCTGCCGGAGCGGTGGGATAGCGCAGCGTCGGGACTGCTCTGAGCTACGGGAGGCTGGGCACTGTTTGGGGGCCTGCCCGGTCCCAGAAAGCGCCGGAGAAGGCCTTCATGGGCGGGAGTAGCCAGGGGCTGCCAGCCGCCGCCTCGCCGGTACCGGCCACGCACCGAGGCTGATGCCGCCGTACACGAGATTTGCAGCGGGCAGCTCACGCCGAGTCTGTGGAGGAGAGAGGGCGAGAGAGCAGGGATTGAGGGAAGGAGAGGAAGGGGAGCGCCTCTGGCTCCCCTCTGCAACGCAGCGGTGTCGGGAGAAGGCAGGCAGAGGCAACGTTCCCTGGAAAGACACCGGCCGCCGGTACCCGGGGCTCCGGCCGCGCTGTGCACCGCTCAGTCACTCCCAGTCACTCTCTCGGCACGGAGGGAAAGGAATGGGAAGGGAAGCCCGGCTCCTGTCTGGCCCTGGCTCGAATCTCTTACAGCTTCCCCCCAGCCCCCGCCGCCTCCCGCTTTGCTTTGCCCGGCCTGAGGACCCCGCGGTGAGGGCGCGGGTGCGTGCCGGGACAGCCGCCGGCTTCTCGGGGCGAGCCCCCTGCCCGGGCACGCGTGCCCTTCCCCGGCTGGAGAAGCCCTGACCCTGAGCCCCCCGCCCTCCTCTCGCTGCTGCCTTTCCCGTCCGGTTCTTCAATGATTTCCTACCTGAAAAATTAATCTTTTAGCCAGGCAGGTCAGAAGCGATCAACAGGCTGTTGTATATTATGTTTTCATATTCCTCTCTTCTCCCCCTGCCCTCTACCGACTCACTGTAGATGTGACCTTTGGTATTTCAGCCCACACTCAGCAGTTGAATGGAAACAAGTTGAGCACGTTCACTTCTGATAAACATTATCCTTAAACCACTAGAGACCCGAGCAGAGTAAACGAGCTTTTCCGACAGGACCACATCAGGAACACACATTGAGAAAGGGAAAGAAACCAAATATCCAGGAGATCAGAGGCGGGCTCGGGGGTGGAGGGGTGGCAGAGGGAAGGAGGGGGAACAGACAGGTTGGGGGACAAGGCGAAGGGGGGAGAGAAGGACACAACTGTGAACACAATAGGCACAGATGGGAAGAGAAGCTGCCCGCGCAGCGTGGGAGAGCAGCTCGGGGTCACGCTCGAGCATCCCAGCAACCCTGAGGGAGATTTAGGGGCGCCGAGCTGGTCCAGGAGCGGCGGGGTCGGACTTACACACTTGTGCGCCAGGAGTGGTCCCCGGCCACATGCCACTGGACCAGGCTAAAGCAACGAGAGTCCCGCGTGTTCAGGGCGGCCAGGGCAGCGGGCAGCCCAGGCCCCGTCGGGCTGGGGAGACACCCTGTAGGGTGGGCAGCCTTGTCGGGGATCCAGAAAAGAAACTCCGCTTCAACAAGAAATACCCTGTTAAAGTGGATCAGAAGTTTTACGGACTCGAACCCCCTTTCATTTCTTAATTATATAAATAATTTAATTAAAGGCAGGATCCGGGTCCCACTAGTTCAACGCCTTCTGCCTTAAAAATAGCCAAAGGAGGTCAGCTCAGAGCACAGAAAGGGGTTCTGGCTTCAGCAAACGCCTGCTAGTACTGTCTGCGCAGAATGCTAGCCCTTTCGGACAGTGGCATTTGCGCGGGTGAGTGTTCCCTTTATCAGAGGTAATTTTATCTAGGTTGAGGAAGCACCACAATTTACAGGTGTGGTATTCTGAAAGGGCAACTCGCATTTTTGAAGTAACCACAAAACTGCCATCGAAAAGTTGATGTTGTGGTGTTTCGGCTTTGTTAGGGTTTTTCTGGTTTGGTTGGTTTTGGTTTGTTGTTGTTGTTTTTCTTTTTTGTTGTTGTTGTTTGGGTGGTTTTTTTTTGTTGTTGTTGTTGTTTTTTTTTCAATCCATGTGGAGAAAACAGAAGTATCCACCGGTATTCCGATCAAATAGAGCTACCTGCAAAAGAGCCATGATCACCACAAAACGTTTACAACATGCCACTAATTTCTGGGAGATCTCCTGCAACATCTTATTTCTTCACAGTTAGGAACGTTCATTTCGATATGTTCTCTGAAATCTCGCTCAATTAAATTTTTTTTCCTAAAAACATCCTAAATTTCAATTAAAATAATATCGATACACTGTTTACACACACCAGCGACATAAATTTCGTGGTTCATTTGGTGATATTTCGCGCACTAGGATCACACCCTTATTTCTTTTCACGTTTTGTTTAATTTACAGAGTCTATACCTTTGAGACTCAATTAAAAAAAAAAAAAAAAGCAATAAACGACAAAGAAGAACCTCAGGAGAAGGATACAGAAAAAAACAAAGACATCCTTAGCTGGAGCTGAGAGCCCATGATCTCTGTGTGCAACATGATGTAACGTAGGGCGTAAGACACACACACAGGACCAGATCAGGATCCGTACACCGCCAAACCAAACATGTCTTCCACATACACGCCGTGACCCACACATTCTTTAATTCCTACCAGCTTTGTCTCTTTTTCTTTTGATTGCTAATACGTATCAGTGCCTTTGATAAAGCTGAAATCTGCTGCGAAGCACTGACATTTTACGCTTAAGCGCGGTGCAATATTACTGTGGGGATGAAAACAAAACCGGGGCCGGTCTGCGTTGGGCAGCGAGCACCAGCATCCCGGTGCCGGTCTGCGGTGGCCGGCGAACACAGCATCCCAATGCCGCGCGCTACAAGCCCCGTCCTGTCTCCTCCCAAGGCAAGGGAAAATGCAGCTCGTTTCCTGGCCGGTTTGTGATTTCCACCAAAAATGACCCAACTCTCATCACTCACGGTCTTCTCGTACACCGCCCGCGAAACATTCGTTAGCTAAAAGGTGCTTTATTATAACGAGGAGATCAAACCCGCGAAAGATCTTCTCTCCCGCATCACAAACTCAACGCGGGGAGACCGTGTGTGTGTCAAGACATTGCTTTGCTTCATTCGGGGAAAGGGGGAACCTCTCTGCCAGGCTCGAAGCCCCCTCTCCGGCTGTTTAGTCCGGGAGAAGGGCCAGAAAGGGCGGCGCTGCGTTACCCGCCGACCGTGCCCCGGCCCCGCGGAGCTGCCTGCCAATCCCCCGGCCCCCGCCGGCCGAGCAGTGCCCTGCCACGGCGCCGGCCCCGCTGAGCACAGCCCCGCCGCCGGCGGCACTTTGCGCGCAACTCACCGCCGCAGGTGCGGAGCCGCCGTCCCGGCGCGGCGGGCCCAGGTGCCGAGCGCGCTGCGCGGGAGCGGAAGGGCCGCCGCCGCCGCGCTGTCCGTCATCTGCCCTGGCCACTGGCAGGGCGGCTGGGCGGTGGGGCCGCCCCGGGGGCGGGCTCAGGGGGGCGGTGGGTCACGGGCCCGGCCCAGCCCGGCCCTGCCCACGCTGCCTTGAGGTTGAAATGCAGAAGTCAAGGCTCTCTCGTCGGGATGCAGATTTCCTTGTAGTTCTTTTCTTCCTCACGCTACTGTTCCCTCCTCAGCGGAGATCAGAGAGGTTCGGGGCCAGTGCGGCCAGGAGAGCAGGAGACCGGGAGTCGGTTCCCGGGCATAGGGATCCGTTGGGATTTAGGGCCGGCCTCGAGGTGCCCCGCTCAGAGGAATGGGTAAGTGGCCGGGAGCCGCAGGAGGGTTCAAGTGCTGTCAAGAGAGGGGGAGCACCCGTGCACCGTCATCTGCTACCGCTGTGGCTCCCTTATTGACTTTGCTCGTGTTCCTACAAGTTGTGAGAACATGTTGAGGGTCAGGAACAGGGGAGAGAGAGAGAGCTAACGACTAGTCGGCTTGTTATTAGTGTTATTAGGCGAGTGCGAGGCAGGATAGCAGCCGAACGGATGGCTGGAGCCCGTGACACGTTGTATATTATTCCTGACACCGATCGTAGCAGTTAACATTTTAACACGCTTGTTTTACAGCCCAGTGTAACCGTGCTGCTAAGCGAAAGGCGCTAACAGCAGCAGGAACGATCTTTAAAAAGTTAGTCCCCACTCAGAAGCACCGCGCTGCCCTCGTCTCTCCCAAGATGTAAAAGAATTTCCTCAACTACTTTTCCTTCCTCCCCCTCCCCCACGTCTTAGAAGATGTTTTTATTTTCTTTTTGTTTTCTTCGCGTTCCTTTTTCCTGTGGCAATAAAGCTGACTTGTCTGTTGGGGCGATCTTGTTTTTCATCTCTGGAATGTGCTTTTTTTTTTGGGAATATGCTTGATTCACAGTCTGGAGAGCTCCGACATTTGTTGCCACGGATTTTCTTTCTGTCTCTTCTTTTTTCTTTCTTTCTTTTCTTTTTTTTTAAATCTCTCACTTCTCTTCCTCCCTCCCCCCTCCTTCCTTCAGTCTCGGGGGCATCCCGCTATAATAAAGAAGCGTGCGTGGAGTGACCGGGGGGGGGGGGGGTCCCTGTCTGTGACATCTGTCTGGGATGAGGAGCAGCTCAGACGCCCCCTTCTGTGCCGTCCGCCGTGTCCGACGGTTGTGTTTGTTCATTTGCTTGCAGAACCTGCCTTCGGGGAAGTGAACCAGCTCGGGGGGGTATTTGTCAACGGGAGACCCCTGCCCAATGCCATCAGGCTGCGGATTGTGGAACTGGCGCAACTGGGTATCAGGCCGTGTGACATCAGCCGGCAGCTCCGCGTTTCCCACGGCTGTGTCAGCAAAATCCTGGCTCGCTACAACGAGACAGGCTCCATCCTACCGGGGGCTATCGGCGGCAGCAAGCCTCGGGTCACCACTCCCACGGTGGTAAAACATATCCGGACCTACAAACAAAGGGATCCGGGCATCTTCGCCTGGGAGATCCGGGATCGCCTGCTGGCCGATGGCGTGTGTGACAAGTACAACGTGCCGTCGGTCAGCTCCATCAGCCGCATCCTCCGGAACAAAATCGGGAACCTGTCTCAGCAGAGTCACTACGAGACTTACAAGCAGCACCAGCCACCCCCACAGCCTGCTCTGCCCTACAACCACATCTACCCCTACCCCAGCCCCATCACTGCTGCAGGAGCCAAGGTGTCCACCCCTCCCGGGGTGCCGGCAATCCCCAGCACCATGGCCATGCCCAGAACGTGGCCGTCCTCTCACTCCGTGACGGACATCCTGGGGATCCGATCCATCACCGACCAAGGTGAGGAGTGGGCGGGAGCCGGGGCCACAGAGGCAGCCAGATAGGGCCGGAGGGGTTCGATCCCTTGCTCCTGGGTTCTTTCCTTTCCGAGGGTCGGAGGGTGGTTTCGTTGTTTGATTCGGGAAACCTCTCGCGTTTTCCCCGGCACGGGCTGGGCACTGAGCTTACTGGAGGATGTGTCTCGGAACGTGGGCAGACCTGGGAGGGCCTGGGAGGGCTGCAGGAGGACCAGCAAATAGGACACATTGGCCGTCACCTCCACCGCTCTGAGCCGGGAAGTGGCGATCCTGGCCGGAGGGAACGGCCCGGAGTGCGGCGGGACCAGGGCGCACTCGGTCGCGGTCCCGGTCCTGGTCCTGGTCCCCACCGAAGCTCGCTGTCGCACTCCGGTCACGGGCGCCGCCTTGGCGTTACTGAGAAGTCCATTTTCTGTAGTTTTCGCAGTCAGGCCAAATTTGCTTCGGCAGGAAGTTCAAATGTCATCTAATTGCTTTCATTCTGATGCTGTATTTTCCTCCGAAGTGGTGGTCTAGGAAAACCAAAGGCTCTAGATTTGCCTCTTTTACCCCTTTCACACTCTTTCTGTTCCCTCTTCTGGGAACTGTGTCGCGTCTCACGGCCGCTCGCTAGAAAGGGACATTTTTTCCATTTCGGTCTCTGCCAGTGAACTAACAGTGAAAGCGTTACTCAAAGTGTCACTGAAAAACCCATCTTAAATAACCTTCGCCTACAGCGATTTCTGTGTCCCACTTTCTCTCAGTATTAGTGGAGAGGTGGGAGCTCTGATCTGTTTTCACTGCCTTTTTAGCAGCAACAATCCGGTTCTAGCAGCATTTCAGATGCAAAATGATCCTTTAGGCATTGCAGAATATTTTTCTTATTTCATCTGAAAGATGATAATCTTTCTTCAAGCGACACATACGCACGCACAAGTATGTTTTCTTTATATGCATACATGCAAAAAATGTAAGTTTGTTCTTCTTTGCCCTTCACAATATAAACTTTATCCTAGTCCTCACTGGCACAAAGAAATGTGCTTGTTTCTGAGTCAACTTTAACAAACACACGCCTGGCCATCTCTGAGGCAATCTAGAGGTAGTGTTGGCAATGAACATTAAAAAGAATGAGAACATTACAATCATATGAGAAATTTAGGTGTTGCCTTGTTCTGGTTTTTTTTTTCTGGTTTAGTTTTGTTGAGTTTTTTTAGTGAGCTCCTCTTTGATTAACACCACATTGGCAGGCAGGCCTCTGCCGGTGCTGCCGGGTGCCTTGGTATCTGCCCGGTCTCCCTCAGCCCCCGCAGCGGCACACATCTTTCTGCGGTGTGAAACCTCCCCCCTCCCCTTCCCATCAGAGGGTCGGGGCTGCGGAGTGGCCGGTGCCGCAGATGGGGGCTGTTCGCCCTTGATTTATAGGATAAACTGACCTTGCTGACACGGAAAGGAAGCCCCTATTCATGGGAAAGTGTGAGATCAGCAGAAAAGGGCGCTCACCGAGGGAGCTCAATTTCTTAAGACAACTTCAGATTTGTGCCTTTCCCCAGCACGGCGAGGGGCCAAGCGAGGTGGTGTCGCAGGAAAGCCCCCTCCCACGGCGGCTCCAATGCGGCCGGGCGCGGGGCTCGGGGAGGGCTCCCCCTACCCCTTCCCTGGCTCCCCGGTGGGGGAATTTGGACGTTCGAGGAATTTGTTCGCCTGCAAAACATCCTGGTATGCCCATGGCGCGGTTGATAGGTGTGTAAATAATAGGACTCTAACTTCTTCTCCTCCCCTCCTTCTTATTTCCCTCCCTGTATCTCCCTATTAAAAAAAAAAAATTATTTACTTTGTTTTTCTTTTTCTTTTTCTCCCAAAAAGTATTTGGAGCCCAGTTCATGTGCAGCCGTGTCAGGACTGTTTGTAACACGGGGTGTCGTTTCTCCTCTGACTCACAAATACAAACAAGGCTGTTGTCGTAAATACCCCTTAGGAGAGCCTGGGGGACGAGGGCCGGGCGGCAGCTCCGTTCCGCCAGTGGGGAGACGTGGGGACGAGCGAGCCAGCCAGCTCTGGGCTCGGCTGCTGATCTCTGTCACAGCTTTCACGGAGGGAGCCGACTCCCTTCTTCCCACGAATCACCCTCTTGAGGGCTTCCGGGAGCCTCAGCGAGGTGTGGCGGGCGAGGGACCGGCTTCCCCTTAGCTCTGCCCCACAGACTGCCTCCCATGAGGAGAGGGAGCCGTCTCCATCTCCGAATCCTAGCCTCTGACTCCCTCTCTCCCCCGTCCCTTGTTTTCCAGCAGTGAATGACACTTCGCCTTACCCCAGCCCCAAGGTGGAGGAATGGAGCAGCCTGGGCAGAAACAGCTTCCACTCGCCGGCCCAACACGCCGTGAACGGGTTGGAGAAGAATTCCCTTGAGCAGGAGGCCAAGTACAGCCAGGTAAAGAGAGAGGGGGGGACGGGCGGTGATGCACAGGGCTCCTGAGCTCGGCCTCGGGCTACCGCCCTCGGTTTGGAGCCGATGCCGGACTTCCCTCGGTTTTGGTTTGCAAAGACGGGCGACGTCGGGAAAAGCCTAGCTCTCGTCCCTCCTCTCTCCGCTCCCTCCTCCGGCCCGGCCGCCGCGGCGCTCAGCGCCCCCATCCCGCCTTGCTGCCGGCGGGCGGAGGGCTGGCGGGGCGGCAGCGATCGCAGCCCGGGCCCGGTCCGCCCCCGCTCCGCTCGCCCAGCGGGCGCTCCAGAACCGCCGCCACCGACCCCCGCCGCGGCTCTGCCCCCAACCCGGCCGGGCCAGCGGGCACATCCCGCCGCCGCCTCCTCCTCCCGTACCAGCCGCGTTTTACTCTGTCCGCAGCGTGCTCTGTAGTCAGGGGAATAATTTGAAAATGAGGTGTAATTGCTTCCTACATTAAGCATTTTTAAACGCTTAAGTAGACGGCGAATTTCCTACGTTTTAATTACAACACAATATAACTGTTACTTAATAAATCTCTGTCTAAATCTTTGTACTTGCTAATCAAGTCCCATGCCAGGAGAAAAGCTATAAAAGGCTCAACTGTTACTCGTTGGGAAAGCACAGGTTTTGAAAACATTTTTTCCGTGTGATGGAAACATTTCAAAATGCATCAGAGGTCTCTCAGACACGCTGACTTCCCGGCCACGCATTTGTTGTACTTATAACCAAGTCGAAGAAAACCCACGATCGCTGTTTAGCATTTTTCCCGTTCAAAGATAGAGGTTTTGGACATATTTTCCGAGTTCTGTGTCTGGTTTTAGATCCGTGTAGAGGAGACTTTTGTAGCTCGTGTTTGGTGGTGAGAGTAGCTGAATCAGACCCTTTCCAATTCAAGATGCGGAGCACAAACTGCGGGAACATTTGCAAAGAGGTGAATTAGGCAGAGCGGGAAATACAGTAGATCTCGATGGTGAACAGCTACTTCATTACATATATTGCCTTTTAAATAGTACACCACCCTCAATGCTGTTCTATTTGTTTTGTTTTTCTATCATCCCATTATTATTATGTTCATTTCATATCACAAATAATGTGCACTATAGTATAGCCATGACTGTATGGTTAAAGATAGAATTAGATTGAGAGTTAATACTCCTACAATTTTCTTTAAAGACTAAAACAAGTGTTATCAGTCTTACTAAAAAATAATAGATATAGCTTCTCACTATTCTGTAAGAGCAGCTGTACTGTGGCTTCATGGTCTTAGGTTCCAGGCCGGGCCTTCCGCACACAATCCTGCTGAAATATTCACAGGATCTTGCTCATAGACTATAAACCATGGCCTCTGATGGATCTCATTTACAACAGATGTGTTGAAAAACAATGCTTTATAAATTGGGTTATTTTCAATGCTGGTTTGGAAAGTATTTTTTACCATTTCTTTTTTTCTTTTTTACTCTTTCAATGTTTATGATTTCATCTTCATAATATATCACTGTTCTATTGTCAATATCAGTTTTATCTTAAAGTTTTGTTCAACCTGAAAGATCATGTGATAAATGTAAACATACACACTACTTAAAAATTGAGAAAATTGCTATTAATAAAATGGAATTCATTTATCAAAATACATTGTCCAGAGAGTTTAAAAGGGCAGAAAAGCCATATTCAGAACCCTGCTCTCTAAAAGAAGATATAGAGAAGGTTCTTCTCAGTTTCTTCCCTGTAATAGTATAGGTAAACAGAATTTGGCTTTGGAAAGTTCCAACACATAGACCAGTCTATTCATGTAGTATTCAGAATTGTTATCCAGAGAATTAATTCAAATGGGCATTAATTGCTTTGTCTGTCAAGTCACAACTTCACTACCTTGCTAGTTTAGAATGTGTAAAAAAAATCAGGCTAAATAAGGATGGGAAAATGTTATTTTTTGCAGTTTTTGCCACATTCCTTTTGCTGAAATATTTGTTCCAGACAGTGTGAAGTTTATGAACCAAATTCTTGCTGCACAGAGCACTGACTTACTGTCCTTTTGCTGAAGTGCAGTGAGTCTGGAGTGACAGTTTGTGACAGTAAAGACTTACAAAATTCTCTGACATCATGTGATCCATGGTCTCTTGCAATGTGTACCATTTTGGGTGTAAAGAGATGAGCAGGGGACACTAGATAATGTTGGTTCATTTGTGAATCTAGCAGGGGGGTATCTGGAATGGTGGAAAAATGGGGAAGTCTCAGACATACTTCATGTGCCGGAAGGACTACGGTGAAATACGTTCTTTGTACTTCAGGGTAAATGCTGTTTCCTTATCTCTTTTGGGCAAAGCTTGTTACGAAAGCTCTTAAGGGTCTTAAGGAGGCAGACATAAGATTTCCCCCAGAGAAGAGAAGTGACTGTTCTATAATATTCCAGTTTCATATCTGTATTATCAAAATCAGAAGTGCCTACAAGAGGAGGGAATCAAGTGTGGATATTTAACTTAGGCTTTCCAATTTCACAATGGGAGCAGAGGAAATGTGTTCTGAAGCACATTAACAATGGATTTTGTGTGAGTGATAAGTAATTCTGCTTTTTCCAACAAATATCATCTACATATTTAAGCATCACCAATATCCAAAATTTACCTGTCCATAGCTTGCAAATCCTCCATAACTACTAGGCAAGTGAAAGACTTTCTCCCCAGCCTTAGTCATGGAAGATAATATTTTGCTTCTCAAGAAATCCCCTGGAAAGTCCCTCTGCGTGAGAAAGACCAGAAAAATTGAGACCGAAGAACAAGGTCTTCCGTACTTTTACAATATATTTATTTGATCACTTCTTTTAAATGATATACTTTGTTTTAAGACATGGGATACTGTAGGCGTTTTTTGGGCAAAACTCTTATTGACATCCCAGACTTGTCAGGCGGCAGCCATGGCTGACCTCTCCAATCGGTCCCAATGGCTAAATTTCAGCCCTTGTCCCACACACCAGTGGGAATTCACCCACAAAAAAGGCAGGAAAACCTCACATTTTTGCCTTGGCAATATGCAGTCATACTAGTTTAACATGAAACTGAACCTCTGGATGTAGAACATTTTTCATTTTCTGTATTATGAATTTCCTGGTGTCTCTGGAGCTTTTGTTTGCAATGTTGTTCAGTATTTGGGTTTTGGGAGTTGAAAGCTCAGCCTGGCAGACTATGATTCTGTACAAAACATTCCACAGGAAATCAAAAGATGCCTTGTCAAGTTTCTATTCAGGTTTAATTATCTGATGTCCCAGGTTGTCATTTATACGTAAGCAATGGCATAATTTTCCTGATGTATCACACTCACAGATTTGTCATATTGCTTTCAAATAGGGTGACTGTGACTCAGAGAAACTGAAAAGGAAAATAGATTTTTCCGAGGGCTTGACAGTTTTGTGTCATGTGCATTTCATACAGAGCACAGTTCTATCACAGAATTTACACAGAGAGGCACATTCAATGTGGTGTTCAGGGGCTTCTACAAATAATTATGCTATTGATACAAAGGATGAATATTCTGAGTATTTTCTTTTGCATTGCACAGCTTATACTGACAACTGCATTAAGAAAAAAACAGTTGAAATGACTGCAGTATGAACACATTTGTAACCTGCATTTGAAATCAAAACAATAAACATGTATCATATTTAAAATGCAGTTCTCAGACATCTGATGCTTGTGACTTGCTGGACTAACATCATGGATGCTCAAACTGAAAAAATTGTGGTCCTGTATTTACACACATATGAGAATGCAGAAGATCTGACGTGTTTGTATGATTTGCTGAGAGGCAAATAGCTTGGAAATAATTTATTTTCAGATTGACTTTCTGTGTGCATTGCAGGAAGCAGATGTGCATATTGCCAAAGGGAGCTGATACTCATAAATGGGAAAAAGCTTGTAACTGGGGGGTCTAAGAGCAAGCTTGCTCCTGGAAATGGCCCGCTGTTTGGAGGCCTCATTCCAAACTTACTGCAGCTGCAGAAAACACTCCTCCTAATTCAGAGGGGTTTGTGAACATAGTTTGAGTGAAGTCTTCCTCTGACATGCTGGCCAAACCCCTAAGCAGCAAGTGCCTCAGGTCTGTCTCAGCTGAACTTAATCAGCTGTTAGGGGCTTGAGTTTTTGGCATTGCTGGGGTATCACTCCCTGTCCCCATTCTGACTGGGGCCGTGAGCTCTGTGTGTCCAAGCAGAGAAAGGGAAGGCTCCATGTTAGGGCAAGTGTTTGCAAATAATTGTAGGTGTAATTCTGAACTTGCACAGAAAATGTAGACAATGTAAACACTTAGTTCCTGATCTTTCATTTGTAGATGAACAATGAACTCTGTATGGGGTGGCCCTGCATCTGTAACAGCATCTGCAGTGCTTAGAACCCACAACACAGGGTAACTTCTTCCGGTAGAGCATTAAAATGTAACCTTAAATATTATGGCAAATTACATGATCCTCCTACACACATTATTTAATGAAAACATTAACTAGCAAATTACTTATTTGGCATCTCATAACTCAGAATCCAGGCAGCTGGATTCCTGCTATGGGTCTGTGCCAAAGCCATCAATGACAGAGGTCCAGACCTACGGCTTCTCAGTCATACCCAGGCAGGAGGGGGGTGAAGCTGTGAAGGAGAAGTGCTTCTTTGCTTTCTTGCCATAGTACCCGGCAGCACTGTTAACAGAGTCTGGTGCAGGGGTTCAGACCTTGGCTTGGAGACTGGTTCTGTGTCACTCTCACTGGGATCTCCAGACCAGGCCTGCTGTTAAAATATTGCCACTAAGATGGCTTGCTCAAGGTCTAGGCATCCTTGTCATTGCATGTTGTGGGTGAGGGGGATGAGCTGATCCCACTACATGCACCCGATTCCTCCCCAGGTGATCTGGATGGCACCCAATTCGAACCCCATTTGTGAGACCTGCCTCTTACTGGCCACCTGCTTCCACGGCCAAAACACAGTGCCCTGTCCACCAACCCACATGGCTTCAGGGCACTCCACCCGGATGAAACTAATAAAGAAAGTCAGAGAGGTGAGTGAATGGTATGATGACACTCAAACTGCACTCTGAGCACCTTCTGCTCAATGGACCCCAACCCACCAGGAGGTCTGCCATGACAAACGTGGACCAGGGACTGTAAAGTGGGAGTGATGCGAGATACCTATCACAGCCAAGGAGCAGAGTGCCTGGAGCAGGGGTATTAGCTGTGATTTGAGCTGTTCAGTCTTGGTCCTTGCAGTAGATTGGCAAGTATATAAAGACTGTATAGTGTGCTTGAATTTGTCTGTTGTGGCAATTTATCGGCTTTTAGGAATTGCCTACCCCCCTAATAATAACCATAGGCATTCAACAATTGCTGGGCTGTGGTTTCACCCTCCTTAGTGTACCAGCTTCCCAGTAACTGCCTCTGCAGCATCAGAGATTTGTTAGACATAGGAGACTGCTGTTTTGGCTGTCCCTGAAGAGAACAAGGTGGGGACTTTACCAGTTTGACCCCATATTTGCCTAGCTTCTAGACATCAAGAATCCCTTTGAAGTGTCTGTGTCCATAAGTCTCCTCCCTCAGTTTCATTTAAATAGCACCATATTGAAATTACAATATATTTCATAGAATTATATTTCCTATTTCATAGAACCTTTCAATAATACATTATGGTGTTAACCAACAGCATAGAAAAGAACAAATGTTTATTCCTTCCAGTGTATTTGCTTGTTTAGTGTCCATGTGTGCCCTGCCCAATTCCAGATTTTGCCAAAATACAGACGGGAAATTATTGTGCAAATCTGTTCTAAAACTATGGGAATCTGTTAATTCCTACTCAAAGGAGTTTGCTTATATGACATGATTTTTTTTCCCCTGTGCTTTCCTATTGTCCTCATAAGCACAGTCTATCTGTCAAAGGAAGACTTAAGTTGTATTTTTGCCATCAGAACCAGACTTTGTGCTTATAGCAACCAGAATTTGTTTTCACCCCCCTTTGACATAGTCTGGTTGTGAAGTTTGTTAAATAGTAGAACATACCCCAAGATCCAGCATATTCACTGGAAAGGCAGTGACTTTGATTTATATAATCCTTCTTTATTAATTTTCTCTGTTTTTTGTTTTTGTCTCTCTGAAATTTGAGTTCTTTTACTCAGAGTTTGGACTAAAAGGCAGGAGATGCTAGGTTTTTCTTCTAATTGTTGTTTATTATTTTCTTATCTGTAATACAGCTGCTCGGGAGTGCCTCTTAGTTAACAGGGTGGAAAAATGGCTGTGAGTTCTAACTTTCAAGGCCTTTTAAAGTCCAAATCAACCACTTATGAAATACCAAGTAATATGTTTTTACTTATAATCCAATAACTATCTATTCATGATCTGTAGTGCGGATTTTTTGACCCAGTAACAGAGCACTCAGATTTGTGAAGAAGAAGGAGAAATGAAGAAGAGCTAATCCACACCCAAAAACCTCCATATTGTTACACGTACATATAATTATATCCCAGAAACCTAAATTCTCTAAACCCAGGGTTCCAACACTTCTTAGTCTGGTGGATGAAAGGAAAGCAACCATTCAGTGATAGTGCAGACTTGAACTACAATCTACATTTGCAGATATTTAGGTGGACATATTATCGTGTGTTTGTTGTGCCATGATAGATCTCACTTCACTGTGAAAGCCATCTATCCACCATGCCTTTTTCTCCTACCTCTCTTTTCCTCTGTTGTTTTTGTAGTAGATTACTCAGTGTCAGAGAGTGAGTGGTGGTTTTTTCTTTCTTTCTTTCTTTCTTTCTTTCTTTCTTTCTTTCTTTCTTTCTTTCTTTCTTTCTTTCTTTCTTTCTTTCTTTCTTTCTTTCTTTCTTTCTCTTTCTTTCTTTCTTTCTTTCTTTCTTTCTTTCTTTCTTTCTTTCTTTCTTTCTTTCTCTTTCTTTCTTTCTTTCTTTCTCTTTCTTTCTTTCTTTCTTTCTTTCTTTCTTTCTTTCTTTCTTTCTTTCTTTCTCTT
>NW_024582054.1:12391183-12440700 GCF_017639235.1 Corvus kubaryi
TTCTTTCTTTCTTTCTCTCTCTCTCTCTCTCTCTCTCTCGCTTTCTCGCTTTCTCTCTCTCTTTGTCTCTCTCTCCCTCCACCTTTTTTTTTTTTTTCTTTCGTTTCTGCTGTAGTTTGCTTTTGGAAAGGATTGGTGATGGTGTGTTAATTCAAGTTACTATTACTTTTTCCAAAACTGGGATTTTATTTCCCTGAAGAGGCTGAGATTTAAAACTGGATAAGAAAATATAATTTAGAGTGATCTTGATGCATGTCCCAGCTATAGTTAAAACACTCAATTGGTATTATCTGGTTTCTGTGTTATTCAGGGCAGCTCAGGATGGCTATAAGTAAAGGAAATAACTTCAAGTTAACAAAAAAGCACGTTAAACATGGGGAATGGGATCTGCTCATTATGAAAGGACTGAACTTTATTTCAGAAGGAAGTATTGTGATTTTCCTATGCAGTATGTTGTTGTGCATTGAATTTAATAATGGGAGAAATAGCTGTAAAGAAAATGGCATATTTTTAAGAGATAATGTATAGGATTGGGTGGCTAACTATGTTTGAAATCTTAGAGCACTCCGGCATGTGAGTAAGTCCATTTTAATTGTGACTTCAACTAGAATACAACCTTTGCACAACTTAGAGTGGAAGAGAAATAGTGTAATTCTCCGTTCTTGAAAAGTCTCTTTTCCTTTTTCAAATCTCAGTCTTCTGGACATAAACTCAGTTCAGCTGAGCAACAGAGCAGCTGTAAGCCCCTTGCTCGTGTTATTTTCAAAAGTGTCTCGACTCCAATGTATTATCACTCTTTGCTCTTTCTTGAAGATAAAGGCAAATATTAAATTAGATAATATGATACCAAATTGATATCCTACATACAAAACATCCCTCTTCAGTTTAATATTTTTTGTATGTGGAAATTATTTAATGTCAGTGTCCTAATTATTCAGTCTGTTTTATTCTCTGCTGATTGCAGTGAAATGAACAGAAAATCAAATCATTAATATATTCAATAAAATAAGCTAATTCATCTAAGAATATAGATATTTAGTCTAATATGAAAATATTTTTTCAAGAATCTTTTCCAGCACTATAAAATGCAAACCCTGATTTGCAGGGTTAACTCTGGCTAAGTTATTCAGATACACCTTAGCAATTTTAATTTTAATAAAAAATATTTTAAATAAAAACTGTTATCATAAACTGGGGAAATTTACTCAGTGCTCACTTTTGTAACCCTTCTTTAGGTGTTTCTGACTTACCTGTGTAGGCACATTAATTTTAGTGGAAGACTTATCTGAATGAATGTTTGTGGTATCATGTAATTTTTCCTGTTGATGCTGTAGCACCGAGTTGCAGCTTCAGAATTTAGCTCTAATTTAGTACTACAATATCGACAAAAATATTACTTAAAGTTATTAATTTAAAAACATTAAAACCCCCATTCCTATTACTTAGATCATTTAGTAGTGCCATTTTCCTAAATGACACTTCTATTACAGGCCTGCTGCTGCTGTTTGACTTGGAAAATTTGTTTACTCTTCCCTTGGGATCCCATATGTTGGCTTGATTTATAAATCATATTTAACCTCCAATTATAAAGGGAGATTCAGCATGTTGGCTTCCTTAATGTTTGCAGTTTGTGTTTGATTGCTCCTAGTCTTGTTGTCATAATCTTTTTGACTGATTATGTACATGTCACTAAAAACATGAGATATCCTCTGGGTTTTTATGCTAATTTGCTCTTCTGATTGAAGGACTAGATATTTTGCTCCCTGCTATGCTTTTCTCTTGCTGTGGAAAAAATTACTTCTGCAATAGCTACTTCATGACTGTGTTTTCAGGACGTTCGGCAAAGATTCATCATTTACAGAAAATGTTTGAAGGTTTTCATGTTGAAAACCAGCAGCGAGAGGGTGTCAGTGTGTGTGCAGAGCTGCGGCAGCGTCCCTGCAGAGCGAGCTGCTGCCAGCACTCCTCGGCGCTGGGCAGCCGCTGCTCCCAGTACCAGGCTGTGGGACCTCTGCAGATCGGTTTCGTTTGCTCTCAGGGAAAGGCTATGCTGCAGGATCAAGGCAATGTGCTGAGCTTGCTGATCCAAGGACAGGAAGGATTCATTCCATCCAAGTCAGTTGTTGGAATTGAGAGACAGAAACAAAAATGACAACCTTATTCACCAGAGGTGTGTCCCTTAAGCCATGACATAGACTGAACTTCTGATGACTGTAGCAGGGGACTTTGGGCTGAGTCACTGTCCCAGCTCATTCAGGCTGGCGACTTGAACCCTATGCTGTTTCTCCAGAAACTTTTTTTTTTTAAAATAGTAATTTAGACTACATCTACAAAGCCTGCATTCTTAGTCTATGCAATACATGAACTATTTAATTAAATATTGTAACAATTTTATTACAATGGGCAAGTAATTTAAATAATTGTAAATAATAACTTTACAATAAGAAGAATAATTTACATTCTTTTGGACACTCACTTTAGAGTTAGACTATAAAATTGAGGTGGACGCACCTGTGGCATCAAATCTGCTCTCGTTTGTATTCACATAAACCTGAAATGAGATCCTTTACATTATTGCCATTAATGATAGCTAACATAAATATAGGTCTGTGATTTTGAATATTGCAATTCTGGGTCATTTTCTGAAACATTTAGAAGCCACATGGGAAGGGAACATAGGAGACGGTCTAATTTTGATACTGAGAGAATGCATACCTAGCAAGCAAAAGTCAGGGAAGGAAAAGTAGGGAAGGGAATGAAAAAAATAATATCAATTCACTACAATATATAATTTGAATTTATACCACAAGGACTGAAAGTGAAATCTAGCTTGCATGTTTCTCTGGTTCTTCTGTGACCAAGGCAGAAAAAAACCAAAATCAGGTACTTTTTCTGACATGGATTGACTGCAAAATTTGTCCAGAAATCTTGTACCCTTGTGTCTTCTTACCGTGAAGGAGAGGAGGCTGAAGCTCTACAACATATTACACAAGCATAATCTTCAAAACAGGTATCAAGGCATTTGTGGTGGTTACCTCTGGTTTGGGGAAGAACTACTCTGACTTTTAGGAGTTCAAGCAGCTAATGGAAATTACTTATTCCAAAGACATTCCCACATGAGCTTGGTTCTAGACTTGCTTTTCATCCACCCACTCCTTCTGTGTTGCAAATCACAAACAGACTGAAAAAATGACAAAAAAAGTTGTCTGTAGCTAGTATCGTATCTAAAGTGATTAAAACAAAAGATTCCATCTGTTAAAACTATTCAACCAGCTCCTTTACTGGTGAAAATACGCGCAGTCTGCTTGTTTCAGCAGTACCATTTTGTGTGACCTAAAGCAAGTCTTTATGTCCACCCTGGCTTTGATATCTCGCCTGGATATTCCTTTTACGGTCACTGGCAGGTATCAGCAGCAACTTGGCAGAAAGGCACCAGACCAAACTTGTGAGCCTGACCCAATTACTCTTGTTTTGCTGGTATCTTTGCAAGAATATGTTTGAATGAATTTGTGAGTGGGTGGGAGATCGTGTATTCTAGGTTTCAAGTGCAGCTCTAAAATTTGGAAATACTTATTCCATCAGTTGTCTCAAACATTGATAGAAGCAGCAATTCAGAACAAAAGTTTCTCTCTGATCTTTGTAGAAGCCAGAAAGTAGGCACTTTCAAATGGGAACCCTTATCTCTTACACAGCAGAGGTTCTTGTTCAGCTAGAACTACATGTTTGTTTGTTTGCTTTAAAAAATTAGATTTCCCTTGAAAAACGATGGTTCAAATTAAGAAAAAAAATATTTATAAAACTTAAAAACCAGGTTCAAGAACCTCTGCACTTAAAACAAATTCTTAGGGTTTTAAAATCCATAAACACCGTGAGGTTCTTGCACTCCTAATTACGAATGTTTAGATTTTGGTATTAATTTCCTCTGATTGAAATACTGCAGGATGAATTATTCATCCAGTATATACAGGGTCATGGAACTTAATCCCCTCCATTTATTTTAAGTGAATGTCATGTTTGTAAAAAGTGCCAGATTGACAGACAAGATTCAACCCTTCTGATAACCTACACTTTGAATCTAAAGCTGTTCGGAAGTAAAAACTCCCATGTTAAGACTATTAGGTCAAGTCTTTCACAGATGAAAATCAGAGATGAAAATTACGGGGTGTTTTTTTTTTGTTTGTTTGTTTGTTTGGGTTTTTTTTGAGTACCATAGTTTTAAGTCACATAAAGTGAGATTTTTCTCTATCCCCTCCTTTTTTAGTTCAGGTTAGAGGAAGCCTCTGACTGATTTGTGGGTATGGCTCAAACCTTGCTTGAGGCAGAATTGCACTCCGTGCTGGGCCAGTTCCTACCCATCCCAGTGCCACCTGCTTGGCTGAGGGCATCTGTGGCATTCACAGAATCATGGTTTTGAGTGGTAAAGCTTTGTAGCAGTGCAACAAAAATAAGAATGATTCCCCAGTTCAGTGAGGCAGTGATGACAGACAGCATTGGTGGCCTCTGACAGGTTGCAGCTGGTGGTCCCTACACAACTGCCTCCACATCCTGCCCTCAGTAGTTGGGGCAAGATCTTTCTGACATTCAGAATAGACTACAAAAACAGTTTTCACAGCTGTGTTTTGAATAAGAGTGTGTGTGTGTGTAAAAAGGTTGTTCTGGCTGTTATAAATCAGTATAGGTATTCTTTTAAATTAAGCTTTTACAAAAACTAGTGAATTTTTAGTCAATTTCCATCTATTTTATCAACAACAACCCAAGTGGCACCTACAGTACAATTCAATAGGAAACTTGGGCTTCTCCATTAATTATAGTTCAAAGACTTTGTGCCATAATGCCATAGAACATATGTGTGATTGGACCAAATATTTATCGACAGTGTCTACATTAATGTGAGCTGTTCAGGAGCTCAGATTTGCCTCAGATCATGCAAAGTCATCTGCATATGGTTGCTGAGGAACCCCTGGTGGCCTTGTCTGCAGGAGGCCAGGACATAGGCTTGAACATTGGTGGACCAGCAAAGAGATGCCTTGTCTGCACATTGACTGGCACAGATCTACCCTGTACCTACTAACCCATCCTTCCAAAAGCACAGCTAAGGGTTCACACAACATGAGCACTCATAATGAGGAATCCTCCTTAAAATGGGGCTTCCAGGCACAGCCTTGAGCCTACTGCTTGGTACCAGCCTCCTTGGGAGTGGGAAAGCCTGAGGAACAGGGTGGATTCACAGAGTCCAAAAAACTCTTTTGAGGTTTAGAGGTTGAAGGTTTGTGCTGCCTCAATATGCTGACTTGTCCCATATACTTTCTCCTTCCAACACCCACCCCTTCAGGGTTTCTGTACCTCTCTGTCCACATTATGTTTGGGTTGTGGCTCTTGATGTCCCAGCACTACAATCTGGTTTTAATGGCTCTTCTGCCCCTGTGCAAAGCTTTTTGCTGGTGCTTGTTACAAAAAACAGAGGTATTCGTCCTTGTTTCATGTTTGCACATTGGAATAGCAGCTTTTTAGGGCCAGTTACAGTTTTTACTTTCCAGTAAACTCAATGAAATAATTTTCCATGTGATTCAAGAATTGTAGTGATTTACAGTGCAATTATTTGCAGGTTTGTCTTAATTAGTATTGTTGCAAACACTGATATTTAAAGCTGAGGCTAAAGTATAATTCTAAGTCACAGCAGGGAGCACGTGATTCAAGTTACTGTTCAGCTCACAGATTTGGATTTTCAAAATAATAAGGCAAGTTCAGCATCATCAAAATATTTATGGATTTGGAATGACAATTATGTTGCTGTTGCAGCTGTATGTTTTGTATTAATTAATATTCCTATTGGAAGCTTGTGGCCAGGATCCCATTGCTGTCTCCTGCTGCTTTAGATTTCTGTACAGGTTTATATCGATGGAGTCCAGCAGAATTACTGCTTTGTTTCCCAAATGACAATGAGAGGATAGTCTAGACAGTGGAACTCTGAGATACATGGATAGGAAACTCATGAGTCTGAAAACGGGCCAGTGCCCTTTATGAAGGTAAATACTGGAAATCAGGCAGGTGCAATCCAGGCAGAAATTGAACAAATGAAATGTTAACATCGTGTGAAGTTTTAGCGGGAAAAAAAAGTCTGTTTCCTTTCTTAACTTTGCACTATTCAGGTTGGGTGCAGTTGTACCATGTGATGATGCTACAGGATTTGCTGAATCAACAGTCTTCTTTCACATCCAGATAGGAAACATTTTTGAGAAAAAATCTCACCCCAAATCCTAAAACAAACACTACACAAATTGAAACTTGAGCACGATAAATGATCTTGGTTTGTACCTGTTGTGCTGAAGAAACATTTATGGGTGTGAAATAAACCACCAAACACTTTTTAGTTAAATAAGGAGTCATTAATTGTGAAATCATACCATGGCTGACTGAAGGACTCTCCCATCTCTATTTAAATAGAAACCCTTCTCCCCAGCCTACAGAAGGACCTAGGAAAATAGCTTGCAGGAAAGGACCCAGCCCTGCAATTGTTTTGTGCGCAGAAGCCTTATTGAAACCAGGAGAAGCTATGAGCAAAGAACATTTACAAGTTTTTTTATCCCAAGTATCTAGAAAACAGATTTTTGAAAGACACCATCAATAATACTACTACTATCGTTCTGACTCATGCTCTGAACAAACAGTTACCAAAGAGTTTAAGATGTTCCACCTCCCCCAGCCGCTGTTACCTCTTCACTCTGGGGAGTGCTGCCTTCAGATCTGTGCCTGCACCTGCCCATGGCAGCTCTAGGCTGAGCCCACCCTCCTTCTGGGCCAGGAGAGGTGAGGCACAGGGATGAGTCTGTTTCTCCTGCTGCTGGGATGGCTGTGGTCACTGCACACCCAGCTTAAACTGCCACAGCACTACCCAGCAGGGCTTGCTGCAGTGACCAACACCCTGTGCAAAATTTGGGAAAGGTGGGTAAATGTTGCAGTTCATCGACGCCAATCTGCGGAAGTCATTGTCAAGTGCATTAAGGTGCTCAGGGAGAGAGAAGGGAGAAGGGCTTTTAGGAATCCATCAACAACAGCTTGCAGGAAGGTAGGCAGGTGTACAGGGGACTTAGCACCTCCTGTCCTGCTCTTGGTGTGTGTTCCCTAAACATCTGCTTCTGGTCCCTGTCTGGGACAGGTTGTTAGGAGATGTGTGGAAGCACTGATCGTGGTGGGGTAACTGGTCTTCAAAGCAGAAGGGGCCTCTGAGCCCCTGAAATTCAGGGGAATGGTTATGAGTTTCTCTCTTGGTGTCCCCACTGGTCCTAGTTTTGGTACAAAGCCCCAGCAGCATCTGAGGGCAGCTTATTTTATGCCAGATCCAATGTGTCTTACTCTCTTAGAAATGCTTTTCCCTTCCCTCTCCTTTCAGGCACCCAGTGGCCTCCCAGCCGTCAGCAGTTTCGTGTCAGCACCAGCCATGCCTCCCTACGCCACACCAGCCCAAGTGTCACCTTACATGACGTACAGCGCCACTCCATCCAGCTACATGGCGAGCCATGGCTGGCAGCACGCCGGGGGTACCCCCCTGTCCCCCCACAGCTGCGACATCCCCTCCTCGCTGGCATTCAAGGGCATGCAGACAGCCAGGGAGGGCAGCCACTCTGTCACGGCCTCCGCTCTCTGATGCAGGAGCTGGTCCAGGAGCACCACGAGCTCACTGGCTCCTCGCCCCCTGAGCCTAGCTCACGGACTGCTCTCTTCGTGCTGGCGATACTTGGCATTTCTCCTCATGACTTGTCTCCCGTAAGGCTTTTGGGATTGAAAGAGCTGAAGACAACATCAGAAACTGAGAGAAGTGTGGTGTTGTGCTCTTAAAGACTTTGTGTCCCTCAAAGGGCTCGTGGAGCCTTGTTCTACTCTCTCCTGGTCAAACCACACATATTTATTCTTAATCATCACAAACTTTCTAAATGTGCAATTGTTACTAAGATTTGTGCAAAAATCAATAAAGAAAAATCACTACAGAAAATTCTGCTATGCCTTGAATCAGCAAAGGTGGCTGAATGGGAAGTGTTTGCCAATTGCCTAGAGAACAACCCTTTAATTGATGAGATTATACAATCCACTGTTATTAAGAGGTCCTTTTTTGTTGCTTTATTGGGTTTTGGTAATCAAATATAGAACAAAGGCAATAGGTGGCTTTCCGATTCTTCTGGCATGTTGCCATTGTCAGGCAGTAGTAAGACCTTTGTGATTTTATCCATTTGTAAATAGAGGCTTTCGACAGCATTTGTTTTCACCTCCCAGTACATTTCTTACCTTTTTTTTTTTAAGAAGATGATTTCTAGTTATTTTCTATGTCTTTGCATGGTGGGGTGATAGCCTCAGGTGATGAGGTTTAGTTAGGGGTTTTTGGTCATGTTTTTGTGCCACGGTGGAGGCTTCAGCATCTTATGAAATAGTTCTCTCTTTGGCAGAAGAGTCAAAGGCAGAAATCCAGCTAAGTAACTCTCCACAGTCATAGCCAGCCTCCCAGATTCATGAGACACCACATTTGTAGGAAGTGTACAAACAGAAATGGGTGGAAAATATCTGAACAAAACTGAAAACTGTAGAGGAAAATGCTGTTAGTGTGCAACCTGTGCAGAGATGCTTACAAAGCCCTATCAGTCAAAAACCCCACTCAGAAACAGAATTGTACCATCATTCTCAGCTCACTTGTGTCCAGCCCTAGGATTATATTGTAATTTTTTAAACAGAAAGTTGTCTTCAATTTCTCCTTTAATGAATGTAAAGTATGGCTCTTGGTAAAGTTTACATTGTTGTTCTGAAGCATTTTTTTCCCTTTTAGGTATACTGGTGGTGGTGCTACAGAGATACTATTTAATATAAGCAAATTTCCTTTCTACATTTCTGTATGCAGTGGCAAGTACTCTGTGCCAGTTATTTTGCTTTAAACTTTAATCCCAAGAGAGCTAACATTCTGATCTTTGAAAATTTACCTGTTTTCCTTGGGCAATAATAAAGTTCTGACTATTATTATGCTTTTCCCATGCTGTAGGTATGTTCAGAATATGAATGTGGACAAAAAAAAAGCCTGGTGTGACATTTGATATCCATTATAGACTATTAATATATTGTGTATTTTAAAAAATGTTTTGCAATAACATAAATTACTGTAGACATAGTTAAAGCAAAGGAGAAAATATCATTCTTCATATATTGTTCTGTCTGCATCCCATATTAAAAACACTAATTCAGTGGGAAAGTAAAATACCATCCCTCTTAAAATATAGTTCTCTTTTTGTGGATTTCCAGCTTTCATCACCAAGAAAGCTGTGGGTAAATTTTCATAACAATCTAAGTAATCAGACTTACGTCATGTACAGTATGTCCACTGAAATACAGATGGACACAGCTGGCTGCTGCCACCTTTGCTTCTTGCACTAAAAAATAGAACTGCATTTCTATAAAGAGCACAGATATTGTATTTGGCCCCAAGGAAAGAAAGATCTGATGTTCTTCAGCCTCAATGTATTCAGCAGCTGTTTAGCTTTAATGAGATGCTGAAACCCTTGTTATTCAGTAGAACACTTTTTCAAGAATGTTTCTTTGAAACCACTAAAGGTGAAGTGCACACAAGTGCATTTCCACTCTGGCACACTGTTAGTGACGTGGTGGATGTTATTCTGCCTTTATGCTGTTATAGCTGAAATAAAATGAGCCTTAACACCATGGAAAAGAAATCCCTTTAATACTAGCTCTTCACTAAAGATAAAATGGGGGAAAAAAGATAAGAAAAAGATCGTAAGTAGGTAAGTGATTAAGTTGGCAAGAGGATTTTAGCTTTCAATTTAGTTGTTCTACTGGATTATAGAATTATGGAGTGAGTCTATCTATTGTTTTCCACAGAACTCAAGGGGCACCAAAGGGAAAAGAAAACCAAAAAAAAAAGAAGAGACACCTTTCAAAACTCAGCTTTTTTGAGCTTCAAGACTTCACAAGCCTGTAACAAAGTGTGCCTGTGTTAAAAGTTTTCCACATTTTTTTGAGTAACACGAGGTCATTTCTGGAATAAAAGTTGTCTTTCCTGACATTCCAATGAGGAATTAGTGTGTTTTGACAGACAGATCCTTAGCTTGTATCAGTTATGTGCATTATCTTCAGCTAAATCAAGATAATTTATAAAGCAAGGACAGGGCACTGTGTTAATTATTCCTCCCGTGGGATACATCACCATAAACCATTTTTGTTTTGTGTTTGTTTAGGTACAGCTCTCCACACATCTGCCTGCTGTACATGATGCCTTACCCCTGAATGGGAAGTCAGTGGGGCTGCATGCAGAAAGTGTTGCTCAGAGTGAGCAAAAGTACCTGACCTTGGCTCTTAGTGAACTGCCTGTGATGGATTTTTTTGGTGTGAAGTTTCACAATTTTTTTTAAAATGTAAACCTACAATGTAGAATACTCCTTTGCCCAAGGACTATTTCACTGGTTATACTCATGGGTAAATTTAAAACTGCAAAATGTTAGCTTACTAACCACACAACTCTAAACCATTTTACATTGAATTAAAAAGAAAAAGGGAATTGTTTTCTGAAAAATAATAATTAAGGGTTAAGTGCTGCTGCCAAGTACAAGGGTATAAATCTGGAGTGAACCCACTGAGGTCAATGGATGCATTTGGGAAACATGCAGTATATGTGGGTGCAGAATTAAAGTTTTTAATCTGAAAAGTCTACACTTTATTCCCAGGGTGTTAAGTGTTTCCAAAGAAATCAATGAAGCCTAATAATACTCCCTTCAGCCGAACTGTGTTTGCATGGCCCCAGTTCAGAAGATCTTTGGTGTAAAACTGAATTTCAGCCCATTTTACATGAGGAGTAATGGGGGATTGGGCTGGTACTTTCATAGGTTTGTTTTCCCATACCATGCTGTTTTCTGTTCTCAACGATTTCTCCTTTTATCCAAGATCAGGCTGAGTTATTAACTGAAAAAAATCATGTTGGAAAGGATGTAAAACCGAAGGCTATATATGTATATACAGTATGTTTAAAGCATTTTATTTTTATATTTTGAATGCCCTAAATTAATAAAAGACAAATTATAAAGCCTTTTGCTTTAGTTTTTGAAAGTATCTTAGTAGTGTCTTCTCTTTGGCCAAGAACTGACAATAAAATGCAACAATGAGAAACGCCTTAAAAGCATAAACTTTAACAGAGCTAATTTTATTGATTTTAGCTATGAAATAGCATAGGTATGAAAAGCCACTGTTGCCAAATTCAGACAAAAGAGAGGCTTATTGAGCATGTTGATACAGGCATCTTTGAAAGCTCTGAAAACACATTTCTATTTTTAACTTTTTGTTGCTTTTCCAATGCTTTAAAAACACTAGTGAGATGAGACTTCACATGTGAACTGCCATTTTCAAGTAAAAATGCAGAAAGATACTACTTTAGGATTGCTAAGGAACAGGTTTGTACCTCCTTAAGAACATTTAACATTAACAGTGTGAATACAGTATGGGGAGATACTGAAACTTTCTAGCAATTGCAAGATATGTGCTCATTTGACAACAAACCAAGTTAGATAATGGAGACATTTTTATAACAGAATAATGTGTGGTTTTAAATTATTTATAGAGTTTTTAAAATTAAAATGTAGAATGAACAGAAACTATGTCTTCAGTCAGCATAGCAGAATTTACTGTATTTCACAGAGTTAGAATGGCCAGTAAGAACATGAGTATATCCCTGAAATATTTATATTTACAGTGACTGGGAAAAGCAAAAATTTTAGCTTCAGAGCAACAGTTTTTTATCTACAGAAAGGTGCATTTCTTCGAGGTGTACGGCGAGCTAATTACAACTGTAGATGTGCTATCAGTCTACAACCTTGTTTCACCATTCCATGGTAGAAATTAAAGGCTAAGGGGTCAGTCAGGGTGCACTGAGCACAGGACAGCTCTTTTGAGAATAGTATATCAAGGTGGATAAAAAATTTGCAGTAAAATCTCATATGCCTAAAATCACTTTTTTCTGTTAATTTATTTACTCATTTCTTCTATGAATCCATGTTGTTTTGCATTTTTATGTAATGATGCAGACTAATTATTTTCAGTATCTTCTGTGTTCTGAATGAAATTTATATCATATATATGGCTAAGAACAAGTAGGATATTTAACACTATGCATGTTTTTAAAGTTGTGGCAGCTTGTGCTGTCCTTTTCTATCCAAACTCTGCAGAACTTGCAAAGCTCTTCTATGTATGCTGAAATCATACTGGGCTGAATTGAAACTGGACCCAAGACTGATTCAAGAGTTGCAGAGTATGGGTCATTTTCTTAATGTCAATGGAGTCAATGGAGCTGTCAGTTTACAATAGCTCAGTATCTGCCCCCCCAAGATTACTCTTTTTTTTTTCTTTAAAATGCCCTGAAAGTTTTTATCTTGCCATTTCAGCTGAAACTTTTAAAAAAGTATATGATTACATAGAATGATTCTGTGTCAAGAAATTTCAGTTTGTCCTTTAAAAACTAACTGGTTCTTATGTCTGCTTTATATTTTCTCTTGGTCCAGCAAAACAATTACAAATGTCAAGTGCTATTTAATTATGCATTTACAGAAAAGCATGTGCTTAAATGTCTTCTTGGATCAGGACCTAAAGACCATATTTGTTTTTAACATCACTGCAATCTGAGGGTATTCAACAGTATAAAGGATAAGAATCAATTTTACTTTGCTATAGCTTATTTTAGAATGCATATAATTTTAAAGAGTACATTTTTCAGAAGTGCTACTTGTGATTAACTGTGTCCTGAAGCCAAGCATAAACGTATTCATAAACCAAAAGCATCACTGCACCACCTGGAAGAAAAGATATTATTTTAAAACATAGAAAATTCACCATTTTCAAGATTTTATAGAGCATTTCTAGTGTGTGATATAAACCAGCATATGGCAAAGCCTTACTTGCAAAATGGATAATTCTACTATTTCCCAAGTTCACTAAAAATTCACCGGTTCATAATCCGTACCAATTTTTCTTAATATTAGATTATAAAGTTGATGTAAATAGCTTGCATATTAAATCAAATTCACCCTCAGTGTGATTTTTCCTAATACTTTTTCAAGATTAATATTTTTATTTGTTCTTCTACAAGTAGAAACTTTTAATCTGGATATGCATATATTTGTGTGCCTGTTTAGTTCGATTTGGCCATGAAAGAGCAATTTGACTGGTGGAATGACAAAAATTCATCTCCAGAATGATGAAAATTCTTCTGGGTAAGATTCAAGAGACATTTTCACCTGTTTTTTCACCATGTTTAAGGCAGAAAAATCACGGTATTGAAATGAGTATAATCTTTCCTGTCTACACATCCACAGGCAAAATTTTGATCTTATGAAATGTCATTATTTGCTAGAATTGATAACAGTATAAAATCCCATCTTGAAAGCCAGGAAATGTCTTTACTGTTAGTGAAGCCAGACTGTAACTGGGCTGTAATTACTGTATGAGATAAAGAAAGGAACATTTCAGAAGGTATATATATAACTAAATGCACAGAGAAGCTTCTAGTGGGAGAACACGGGTAAAGAGAACCAGGCTGCATGAATAAATATATATTACTTGTGGGAGCCAGCACTGGGGCATAAATATTTTCTTTCCTTTGCCTTTGCCTGTTGATTCAGTTGGCAGCTTGGAGAGGCACCTCTAACAAACATGTCTTCTGCTGAACTGGGCTCGCCTTTCTGGGGCTCAGACAAGCAGGCACACAGAACTACCACATGAGTTTCTCCATATCACTCATCCTGAGGAACCATCATCAGGCTTGAAATCATCCTCTATGAAAAGGAGCTCACAGACATCTAGACAGAGCAGAAGTTTTCAAAAGGCTTTGACCAACAAACAAATCACAGACACAATATCTAAGACGTGATTTGAACTCAAATCAAGGCTGCTTCCAAATCTCATACTGTGTCATCTGCTTGTGTATCTCTTTTCCTGTAAACATGCACATGTTGGAAGAAGGAATTACCTTCCCAGTCACAACAAAGATTGTATTATTGTTTCATCAGAAAGTCAAACCTATATATTAGTTAGTCAATAGAACCACAAAAGTATTTAGAATGAACTTCACATTTAACTGACTTGCTGGATCTGGGCCAGAATGCATAGTCATTTGTAAGATGGAAAATTTTACTCCAAAATCTGCTGTGCTAAGAGGTACTGGGAAAGCTAAACACTGCCTTCTCTTTGTCCTGCATGGAATCTAGTATCTTTGGAGTGTGAGGGAAAAGGTTTTTAGCTCTAGAGCTCCTTGTTTCCCCTCCCCACCTTCTTCCTCACCCTGCACAATAACCAAGCATGGTCTAGCACTTAGCCAGATGGATTGGATATGCAAACATTTACAGACAAACCTAATGCCTCCTTTATGCTGCAGAACAGGCTCTGCTCTTTACCTACTTGCTTTTACCTATGTGTGTTCTTGCCTATTAAACAACCAGCTTGAACAACTGGAAATATGTTTTCATGGGAATGGGATACTGTTCAGATTGGGGCTTCTGCTTTTTTTGATGCAGTCTGCCTCTGTGGGCTGACAAATTCTGAGGGCCCAGTGCTTTGCTTTCATGATTAATCAAAACCAGTAAGGGAAAAAAACTCTAAAAGCCAAAGAAGATACAGCTCTCAACCACTGTGCTCCCACATTTGGAGTAATTAGTAAGAAGGGGTCAAACAACAACCCCAGTTCTAAGATATCCTTGTCCTCTTAGTTTTCCAGGGCCATACAAGTCTCTTCCTAGCTCTGTTATCAGCTTTTTAGTGTCTGCCCCCATAGAGCACAGGAGAAGAAAGTGGAATTTGATATGCTTGTGCTGTGCTTTGACTAGTGGAGTGCATTTTATGGAGAGCCTCTAACCTGCATTTCAGGCTGACTTCACATAAGTACAGAATAATACTAGTGAACTCAAAAAATCACATTAGAAGGAATAGGAAGCTTTAAGAAACTTCTGAAAGTTTTACAGTTCTGTCATTTGCATGTACTTTGGTTTGTTCATAAATAAAGCAATTGCACAAACCAGCAGTTACTTGGATCTGCAGTTCTCTGATGTATATGCGTAAATGATTTTTTTTAGACACATATTTAGCCAAATCCATCTGTGATACTATTAGATGATGCTATTTTAAAAAGAAACCATTCAAAATGAAAGCTATTTTAATTCATTTATTTGACTGATATTTACTACATTTTCTAAAGAAACTGAAACATGGGAAGAGAAAGCAAGAACAAAAGCAAAACAGAAATGACAGAAGGAAAATTACCTGGACCCAGCCTCATGATCTTGGGAAGCAAGCCTTTGTACAGAGCCAGAAATCTGTAACAGAAGAATAACAAACAAAACATTTCAAACAATATTCTTGCTCTAAAAGAAGAATGGAATTGTAGCATATGTTTGTTAAAATGCTGGCAGAGCACTTAGAGGCAATTATTTGAAATTACACATGTTCAATAGGCTGTATCTGGATTTTAACATTTTACAGAGGCAGATCAGATGAAGAGAAAAAGTTAATCAATGTTCAGTCACAAAAGCAATGTTGTGAGCCTAGCCAATCAGAAATATGACTTTAATCAGTGAGATGGGTTTACTTTCAAGACAAGTCAGTTAACAACAGCTGCATACAGGGACAAAATGACTGATATAATTGAATATCAAAGCTACAACTCAGTCACCACTTGAGAAATATTTTTAAAAGTTGGAAAACATTATTACCACAAGGATCTGTCCTCAATTTAATTATTTCAGCAATAATTTTAAAGGTACAGAGGCCTATATAATTACAATTAAATTGAGAAATAATCTATTTTCTGTTCAGATTTTCCTTTTACAAAATAAAGAGTTGAAAAAATTACACAAGATATTACACACGAAGCATTTACTTGTGGAACGTAAATTTTGACAACCCAATAATCATCTTGTAAGTCTCTTGTAAAAGTTCATATGTAATAGGAAGATATCTCCTTGTAATTCTAAAATAAATTTTCAAAATGCTACATTGGCCTCTTTTGATATGTGAGTTCAGGGTGGCTTAATGGTCCTCATCAAATCTGAAACATAACAACATGGTTTTATGGACCCATATGAACTAAAACAGAGGTCTGGACATTTATTAAAATAAGAATGTTTTACCCTTCCTCTTTATAGACTGTTGCCATAGTTTTAAAACAGGTTCTGTACTTGATCTCTCCAGGAACTGGCTGTGGTCCTTGAATCCTACTTTTTGCAACATCAAAAGGAATGTTAATAATTGAGGCTATTGTTCCTGAGACTAGCCCAATTCCAAATTTCCTCAAAAACTCCAAATTTGGATCCTACAAAAAAAAAAAAAAAGAGGAAAGAAAGAATAAAAAGGAAACGGAAAGACCTGTGCAGGTTAAGCACTATAAAGTAATAAGCATTTAATCAGAAAACTCACACAACACACTCATGTTATTTTAGCGGAACACATTAGGATTTCCTATGCTGGAACTTGTTTTCTTGACAATCCTATTGGCTATGTTTTTACACATGGTCTAAATTGCTGAAGTACACATTTCCTCACACAGGATTTATAAACACAGTTCATAAAGAAAGACTGGTATGGCATATGGGGATGATTTGTATAATTGGGCTTCACAATGTACTTAGTATTACTGTATCAAAACAGGAGAAATCCAAGCACACTATTAGCTAATTGGCCAGAATATTTTACAAATGACAGCAACTTCCACCATGAAGCCTACTAAAACACTCATTTGTGTGTTGGACCCCCAAATGCTAAATTAAATAAAGACTAATCTCAGTCTGCTGCCATTTCCCTCCAGGTTTTTTACATTTATTTTCACATGTAGCTGATCCACTGTACTGAGAAGTGCTAGCTTCCTGTTATTAACAATCTAACTCGGCACAACGGCAAGAGAGCCTCCACGTTCTGCGCATTATAAACGGTGGTAATTCACTCAGCTAATTGGCTGAAGAATTTACAACAGATTGTTTCTGAACCCTACTCTATGCACACGGTAAAAGTTAGAAGTAGGTTAGAAGTGCATCTAAAAACTTCTTTGCTCACAGTTCAACTGGGTTTTATTTGATCTTTTAGAAAGACCTCCTACCTTGGCATTTCTATGACATCAAAGAACCCAGAGTTTATCTGGGAGTCAAAGTTCCTTGAAGCAGGTTTAATCCTATTTCTCTAAGTAGTGGAAGTCACAGGGCAGTGTGTTCCAGGACATTTCCTATGCACACAATTTGGTTTTGCTATTGGTTTTCAACAGAAGGACACTTCTTTGCTACATCAGGCTCTATATATATGCAGCTCACTTCTGTCATGAAGGTGCTTTAATTATAGAAAATCATTATTAAAATAACAAATGATCTTGCCATGTTATAACGTCAGCGCCAGCGCAATGTTAAAATAAGACAGTTTTTTGTTTCCTAAACCTGTATGGTTTTGAATGAAAAAGAAACCAAGAAAGAGGTTTTCCTTTCCAGATTAGCAACAAGAAAAAGAAATTAAAACTTTCTTAATATACATTGGATGAAGCCCATACAGGTGTTTAAAAAGAAATGTCAAAATCAACAGAGTTCTTTATTACTTGCAGAAAAACTCAACACCTTGATTTCACAAAACATGAAACATACTGGTAATAACTTTTAAAAATTAGAATGGTTTGTGGCACATGAATTGTAGCACTTTTTTAGCAAAGAGCTTAGCAAACAAATTTCTGTTCATTCTGTACATACAGTGATTAAATGCAAATGTAATAAAGCCAAGGTTTCTGGTATCTAGAGAAGAAAAGAAGAACCCTTTTGAAGCATTTTGTCCATTCACAAAACTGGACTCTAACCAAATGTACCATAGTAAGTACATTTAGCTTTGCTATAACTTGATTTTTTATCATAAACCTAATGGGAAATGTTTTTCTATGAAATTCATCACTGTAATATCTGGGTAATTTCATTAGTATAACAGATTCAATATAAATTTAGGTGTCAAAAATAAAAAGTTGGGTTTTTTTTCTAAAAGCATAGCTAGTGGCACTGTACTGTGATAGTGCTTCCAATTGAAAAAGAGATTTCAAACATCATTTCTGCCTCTGTCTAGAATGCTTACATGGACAAGGGAACATTGGCTGTCTATCAGGTAGGTGCAAGTTGGTGCCATCATGAAGGAGTGCCTTTCTTTTTACACCAAAGTCTGTCCTTTTTCTGCCCTATGGACAATGCCAAAATATTCCCAACAGTCTAGAATTCCATGGAAAAAGGTTCAAGGATAAGGTATCTGTCTAGTGCTAATGCTGTAACTGGTTAGCAGAGGCAGTTATCATCACACTATTGTCACTAATTTCTGCACCATGCAGCTCACTGACCAACTATTATATGTTTCATATGTTGTACATTAGGAAAAAAGATTCTGACATGCTCCTCTTCCTTTCATAAATAACAAAATTGGAGGAAGAACATACATGAATTCAGTTTTTAAGCAAAGCCCATTTTTTTATGTAGTATGAGCAGAATGTATAGAACGGAAACTTGGTTTTAAATGGTGCCACACCACAAAACAGTACACCACAAGGAAGTGAAATACCTGTTTACTTATTTACAGTGGAATAACTTAGCTGTGGTTGGATAATAATCTGTGATCATCTCACCTTTTTACCAAACTCTTCACAATCACATTACCTTGTACACCTTAGTCTCCACGCTGGGAGCACCAGCAGCCATTAAAAACAAAGAGAAAAGAAGGCATCACTAACAAATGCCATATATATGCATGTCCTGTTGGATTTCCCTGCTTTTTTAGGGAGAAAAAATTTGAGATGTTATTTCTCTGCTTTTCATACATTACTTCTCTAATAATTTTTTTAAATAAGAGAAGACTCAATAAATGCCTCCCAAATCAAATGCTGTTTATTTCCTTCTTTTATATTCCATAATTTCCAGCAACAGAAAATTCTAGCACTAAATCTGGATATACACATCCATGTATAAGAGTGTCATGCACTGGAGACAGTTATAATTTATCAGCTTCAGTCTCCAAAGCTTTCCTCTACAGACCACTTCATTCACTTGTAATGTTGTGCTGGATACAGAACCTCTATTTTAAATGTTTTTAATCCCCAGGTCATTCTGAAACCTGAGTTTGGATGGTAGCTCTGAGGTTATTCCACTACTCATTCTGATCCAGTCTTCTCCTAAATCACCTTGGCTTACTATTTCTTCAAGTCCATTGCACCATATCCAATTTTCGCTCTCTATTCCTACATAGAACTTCTATGTTGGTATGGATCTGAAAGCTACTAAAATAAAATTATTGTCTGCTATCTTACTTACCAAGCTGAACAGCCCATTTGGGTTTCCCATCTCTTCCTTGCCTACAGAAGTTCAGGCCCCCTTTCTCTTACAAGACAATGCACTGCTCAGCACCCACAGCCTGATGCAGCAGCCCTTGTAACAGGAGGCACATCTGTGGTGCCTGGGGCTGGCAGTGCCCGACTTGAAGTGAGTTTTTCAGTTGGCCACATTTCAAAGGGGGCTTTTAACAGGTGTGAGGAAATCTCATACCATTAAGAAATGTGGCAGCCACTTGGAGGTGGTAGTGAGCAAAGGTTTTAATGAGACTAATGTTTAAAAGCAAACCTAATTAGATAAAAAATTGAAAAGTGAAAGCTGCTGGACTATGAAATGCACTATAAAAGCAGATGCCATTTGCAAAATAATTTCATTGCTAGGGTAGAGGCACAGGTGCTACTTCTCTATGGTTGATACATTAGTGACCATTGAAAGAAATCCGGCATATTCCATTTTCAGTAAATAGAGCACAAGGTGGGCTGTAAATGGTCTGTTTAGCAGAATAGACTGGATGTATGAAAAATTATTCATTATGGATATTTAAAACCCACATATATCATTGATATCATTTGACCACTCAACCTACAACATTTATTGTTTTTGGCAAAATAGGCTACAAACATCCCTAATTGGGATGCAAATTTAATGCACAGTTTAGCTGAGAGCTAAAAGGTTCATTCAGAGATTTTCATACATTTCCCACTTATGTTACAGATGGTGAACAGCAAATACATAGTCAATAGTCAAAATTATTTCACAAGTGTAGTATTCTTATTTCACAATCTTTATATATAATTTTTTTATATTTGTCAATATTGCAAAACTGGCTTTAAGACTTTCTTTTCTGGCGATATATAAAAAGTTAACAAACTAGATTTTGTAATGAAATCAAGTATGTGAGAAATCTAGACAAACTAATAACTGTTTAACATTTTTTAGACTAACTGCAAACCAGCTTCTACCAAATTCCTTGTACAGGTTTGGGTTTGATAACTCTCAGCCTCTAGTACCTGCCCACTGACATAAGAGTTTTAAGTTACAAGTCACAAATTATTGTTAAATACTTCCATTTAGCAGTCACTGAAGTGAAATTCAATGAATGTAAGTACCTGAGACATAATGTTGGCTAGCACAAGGCAGATGAGGCCTGATCTCTGTCTTCTTAAATTCAGGGCAAGTTTGCATTGATTTTAGTGGGAGTTTGATCAGAATTATTGGCTATATCTGTCTGTATAGACTGTCTATGCCACTGATGCTGGCTGGCCTAGAGAGTCCTTTTAACTTTATTAGCACTATAGAATGCTATTACCATTCAAAACAGACTGGCTGCATGAAACCAGCCCATGAGGAAGGGTTCCTTGTCTTCACTAGCTCCTAAGCCGTACCCAGGAACTGTGTTGGCTGGCCAGGGCCAAAGCTGTGCCAGGGAATGTTTAACAGCACAGACGGCTGAGTTTTGGTGTTGCTACTCAATTTACCAGCACAGATGTAGCCACTGTGCCAGCCACCATATAAAGCACTGTGCACTTGTCAAGCACAAGGCAAACCTCTCCACTTATTTGCAGTTAATCTCACATAGATTAAATTGCCTTTTGATTTTGCTAATATTGGAGGACAGCTGGGCCACTGGCTGACATTTAAGTAATTTCTCTTTTGTTTTCTACATGTATTTAAACCTATGTTGTAGATGTTAAAATTTTTATGCATCATACAAAATCTGTATAAAGTACTAATTTCCTTTGGATCATAAAGCTCTGAATCTTTCTAATAATGTAATAATTGTTTCCTATTTTTGAAAATCTGAAAGGCTAGGAAAGCATGCTTATACCAAATACTATTCAATTGCTGTGCAAGAACTTTTCCATGATTCCCATAGAAGCTGCACACTAGTCTCTGTCCTTACCTGCATATTTTTCTGAATTTTCTGCATTGTGCTTATAATTTTTTCATCTTTTGCTCAACACAAAAGTGTTAACTCCTATCTTAGTATCAAGCTATGCTTGTGCCTTGACTTTTTAGAATGTGTGACTAAAGTACACTGTAAAATATGCTTAAATACACTATAAGAAACTTGTAGAAACTTGCGGGTCAGCTGCTCTTGAACAATTCAATTTACTGTAATGATCTGCAAATAAGAAGTGGAGCTTTCCTCCATTTACACAATACTGCCAACAAAAATACCAGGCTACTCAGAATTGCAGAAAAAAAAGAGGTGTTACTTCATCTGGGAATAGAAACTGATTCCTTTTGATGTGAATTGCACCTTCTTACATGTATATCACTACATATTACACCTGTGACTCTTTAACTGTCATAATCTAAAAATCACATTAGTGAAAACACACTTCAGTAAGTAGCATACTGGAATCATTAATAAATCATTAGTTGTTTCTCACACAGTCATTTAGAAAGCTGCTAATATTACCACATTTTCTTTAGTAAAATTTCCTTCTGTTGTAAAGGGAAATGCTTCCTTTGTTATTTAAAGTAATGTAGGACTATCAAAATTTCTTTAAGGGAAAATACAGCTATAATGATCCTTTTTATTTTAAATTATAAATGATATAAAGTCCCTGTGCATGACCCTTTACCTCCTGTTTTGGGCTGTCTCTCTCCCATATGGATGAATCTTCCCTGTCATCCTTCAACACTAGGTTGAACTCTCTTTTGAGTAAATAGGTCCAATGTCTGGCCAGAACAACCTACATACTGCAACTTGGCCATCTCCACAAGCTTAGCCCCTTTGTGAATACTGAAAGGAGTTCTGGAAACTGATTTTTCTTCCTAAGCAGGTTTGCCACAAAAAAAGCGCATACATCCCCAACATAAGCACAACATCTCTGTATCTCAGTTGCTGCCTTTTTGCACTGCTACCATGCTATAAAGGGAAATTCATAAGAATGATATTTCAGATATGACTATACTCAGCTTTGCTTGAAAACTGAGAAGTTCAAGTCCTTAATGTGCTTCCATAAAAATACAGAGCTAGGTTAGTCACTGTTTATCACTAAATACCACAGCTTTGCACTGAAAAATACAGTGGGAACTAAAATGTCAAACTTCTTATCTGATTGTCTCTTGCATTGTATGAAGAACTTACTTTATTGACTGGAAGAATGTTTTTCACATTGAAGTAGAATCCAAAGTAAACCATGTTAAAAACTCCGTGACGGCCCAGGGTTGCAGTAAGGCCTTTGTTGAGTCCTTGGAAGCCCAGACCACCGGTTTTAATGATCTGCTGAGCTTGAACAAAGCTAGATGGTTGCTACACAAGTGAAGCAAAAGGAGGAAGAGATCATCTTTACAAAAAGAAAACAATAACACAGCATCATTTCCATCCCGTTGACAAACACAGTGCTGCCAATTCTTGTAATTTTATATTAAGTATTACCATATTTGCTATTTTCATTTTCCTGTGACCATATAAAAATCACAACTTTAATTAAAAAAAGATTCCTCATTTTTCTGATTGCAGAATAAGATGAAAGCAAGACTTGAGTACTGTAAAGGAGTAGTATTGTAACAGACTTCCATTTAATAAAAGGCAAAAAGGAGCAAGCTGCCTCATAGCAGACAGAATCTGCCTGACTACATGCACGTTTGATCTTTTTTTGAATATACCATGACACTTAGAATTAGCTATTCCCTTCTGAATATTTTACTTTTTTTTTTAGCAGCATTATAGAAACATTACTTTCAAAAAGTTGTTGAATCGAGTTTGGCTTTCTCCAAAGCATAAAGCCAGCTCTGGGTAACCAAATATATAATTAGATAGGCAAAACATGACATCCACTAGGAGGTTCAAACATGAAAATATAGAAGAATTTTGACTACACCACTGTGAATACCACTAATTTCAATACATCTATTTGTTTAATAGCTTTCCATTTCAAAATACCACTGTGGTAGATCAACAGCATCAGCCAAATGATGCTACCATATCTGACAGAGCACATGAGTGCTTATTTAGGTGACTGACAAGTTTAATCTTTAATACAAAGTTTCATTCTGTTTTTTCATATTTCATAACTAATATTATCCTGTCAATGCTCTGCATACATTTTACTATAGTTTACTTTTCTAACTACCCCCAAGAATTCAAGTCAGAATCTATTCTAAAATGGAGACATCCAACATGGATACTAGCAATAACATCCTTTTTCATGCTCCAAAAATGGAGATTAGGTCTTTAAGAAATAATAGAGCAACCTTCAACAGTAAGGTATCCCCTGGTATCCCTTTTCTTGAACATGGATTTACTCATGACTCAGAATGGAAGCCTGTCAATTGCTTAACACCTGAGATGGGATTCATATCCAAATATAGACACCTGCAGTCTACACCTGACTTCCCTTTTCAGTCCTTTAGTAACAAAGAGGACTCTCTTTGGCAGCTATTCCCTTTTACCAAAGTAGGTGTCATCATGGCAACTGATCAAGCCATAGAAGGTCTGTGGTTCATCATTGATGATGGAAGGACCTTAGATAGAGGAATTTATTGTACAAATATCTGGAGTTAATGCACTTCACACAGCTGTTGACTTTTACTTAATACAGACCCACTCAGTGGAATCTAGAGTCAGATTCTTTTCATCATAAAGCAGAAAATTGTATTTGTTTAATTAATCATAACTCTCACTTCAGGTGGAAAGATTTTAATCATCACACCAGCTTCTATAGCCAGAGAGTTATCCAGGGCTACAGGGAAATGAAAAAAAAAGGAAAAACCAAACAACATGGTGTTGGGCCTTCTTGCAGTTTACTTTAACAAAAAGTCACCATTATTTTTACCCATAGCAAAAGGCCTGATACGTGATTTATAGTGGCCTTCCTCTTTAAATCTATCAACCCCCGAAAGATGATCCCCTACCACAGAACAATTCAGCTGTCACCGCAGGGTGTGAATATTTGCTTTGGGGGTGTGCAGGAGTCTGGGTGTGAGTGTATGTGTTCATGCTCTTCCTTGTTCCTTTTAAACAAGATATATTTATTATTTCTATACAATAGTCAAAGAAATATGTGAACTGCATTAGGTTTCATCATGTAGTATGAAAGCTCCACAATGGGATAGGTACACACTTTACTTAAACCTTTTAGAAAAACAGTGCATGGTAATGCCTTATGCTGTATAATATAACCTCTAGACATACTTCTTCCAATAGGCCTGAGTTTACATGCTTCAGTGTGGAATGTTCTTTAACATATTTGTAATGAGAACTTGATGTAAGGTATAAAGTCACTGGAGTGTTTTTCTGATTCACTGCAAATTTTGAAATTCTAACACTTTAAAAAGATATATTAAAAATTAATATGTCTGTGATAATAACAATCTTTGTGATTTAAGAACTTAATTTCCCTTGGAATTTTTTCACTAGAGGTTCCTAGTAGAGTCCAAATACCATTCTGTCACAATTTTATTTGTATGATAATATACTATTATTTGGGTTTTGTGAAATTATTCTTTAAATTAAATTAAAGAATATTCATCTGAACAAAACCAACTCAGAATGATTTTGGACAGCTACAGTTTCATTATTGTAGTATTATGAAGGCCACTGAGGAAGGGATGCTGTAACTAATTGAAGTAATTGCATACAATTTACAAACTAAACCACCCCAGACTTTGTTACAAATTTTTCAGTAGAGAAAAAATTAAAACTTATGAAGTGAAAGAATACATTGGTCTTTTGCAACTTTACAAGGAATAGTTTGTTCAAAATATAACACGGGTTTGTTTATACCTAAAAGCAGAGGGTTTTTTAAGATAGGATAATTACATCTTCAAAACTGCGAAGCAGAAAGACCCAGAATATCTGCTCAGTTTACTACTGCTGAAGCAGTAGTAGTCCATAATTTTTATCATATCACTTTCCTGAGAGAGAGATCCTCTCACACATTGCTTTTTCCCACTTTCAGTCTCTTTCCTTCCAGGATCCTAAACATTTAACTCCTGTACTGCATAATTCATCTGTTTCAGTGGGGCTTTGCTGCCCAAGTTTAAAAAATGTCTAGACTGGAGACTTGCAGCAAACAAACATGTCTTTCATATGCACTAAGAATCAAACAGAAATTTACCAAACATTTTAAAATTTATTCTGGAAGAAAATGCTTTTCTGGATGAGTTATGGAGTAGGTACCAGCTACTCTATGACATCTGGAAATCAGTAGCAATACTTTTCCAGAGTGTACCTGAGGAGCTTGGCCCAAACAGCTTATGTAAATGGCCTGGACATAAATCTCTTTACTGTGCATCCCCCAAAAGGGTTCAATTTGTGCAGATGAGTGCTACAAGGCATGCAAGTATTAACTCAGTCGAAACTTAATAGTAGAATATGCAAAAATCACGTCCCACCAGGGATTCAGCCAACCTTTTCATGCGATGGTTATGTGATTTAGCACTTCTACCATGGTACAGCTGATTTCTCAAAATATTTTGAAAAAGATGATTTGACAATTGTTATTTTTATTCAATGAGAAAAGAAAAAAGTATTACTAGCTTCCTTCACTTTATCCTGGAACACCTTCTGCATGAAAATTAATAGAAGTTAGTGCGTTCCTGAGAAGACTTGACTTTCATAAATCACTTGTTTCCCAGTTTGATCTTTTTCCCCTTTCAGCAGTACCCAGAATCATGGACAATGTTTTGCACAATGACTTCTTTGGACTTAACAATATTTGACTAATAAAACTCTGAAGTGGAGCAAGAATTTAAATCATCAATGTACTTGTTATATAACAATTTTCCAGTTAGTGCTAATAAAAGTGAAGTCTTGTAAGTAATTTCATCCAAGAAACACAGCATAAAATACAGCAGCTGGACTCTGTCTAGGGCACAGGGCCGTGGTGTTTCATAGTAACCTTTGGTGCTGGCTTGAAGTCTGGAGCCTGCTGGGGTAAATGTGCTGTGTACAAGGGGCTCAGGTTTGTACTCCTGGGTTACAATTCCTCACAGTGTTGGGTTGCTGGCTGCTCTGGAGGGATGAAGGTGCACTTCAGGCACAGAATATTTACAGTGGAGATGCTGATGCTTCTGGCAATACTGCATGCAGCTCTGCATATCTGAAGGCATTGTCTATTGGGTCTCTTCCTTCTCCATTTCTGTTACCCTTGTGGGAAAATCATTTGTGTCAACCAATATATTATAGACATTCTGCTCTATATACGAACCTTGAAGTGCATTATGGCCAATAAAGTGGAAAAAGGAGAATGAAGCAATTTTCCTACCTCTGTGAAGGCATTCTGATTGGTCTGTAAGGTAACCTTTACTACTTCAAATGGGTTAACCACAACTGCCTCTGTCAACCCAGATCCCAAGCCAGCAACTGCAAATGCCTAGGAAATTTAAATGAAAATTAAATATTAAGGAGTAATACTTTCTGAACATCAGATTGTGGAACTGAGTGATACAATGCAAACTGCAAGACTACAGTAATGCAGCAGTATTCTATTACTAAAGAGCTTTAGCCCTTGATTAGATGCTGACAGTTTGTGAAGACAATATGACAATAGCCATAAACCATATTCCAAAACAATCAAAATAAAATGTCATAGCAGTCCATGTCCATGAATTCTCTTTTCAGCTGTAAGGAAAAATGTGGTACCAAATTGTTATGCAAACATGAAAAAAGTGGAAAAAGGATGTCCTCATATTATCTTTGGGTGGACTCTGAATAGTAACACAAATATAAATGTAGTTGTGCAGCACTGGAAAAAATAAAATCTCTGAACTGGGCATTAATCACATAACACTAACATATTAACTTAAAAATAAATGTAAAAATCTAAAATAGTTCAGTACTTAAGCAAATTGCAAAAGTAGAATGTTCACCTACTAGGTAACAATCCTAGAAGGGTTTATATGGGAATGAGTGGCACACAGGGAAGTGTCAGCATTCACTGCAAGGATGAATTAACCCCATTTACTTAGAAGCTGGTAGTACATTTCAGTTACAGATATGGAGATAGTCACTGCTTTGCTTTCCATCATGGCACAGCATTTTAAGATACCTTAATTTGTTTTTAAAAATAGCATTAAAATATTTAGGTCAACTGAGAAAATTCAGAGGGGTTAAATTTAATGATCACTTTACATATTTATTGCCTCCACTTGACATCCCCAAACTCTCTAGGTGCTGAAAAAAGCCCCAGGACCAAGATACATTATAATGAGTACACTTGCTGATATTCAAAGAAACCAACAGTAAGGAAAAAAACAATAGTGAGAAAAAACTTACTTAACACAGAGGGATATGAGCAGGGACTCTTGGCAGCTCAAGAAAGAGAAGAATGGAAAGTTAGAAGGGTAGGGGCAAACACCAGTCTTACTGCCTTTGGAGAAGATTGTGTTACCAACAAATCTATTTTTCCAGTAAGATGAGAATTTTCAGCATCAACCATGAGACTGAAGCCAGTAGGAAGATGGTGCTAATGTATGCATCTGTCTTTTAATAATAAATGTTGCCTTGATATGAGGTCTGTTAAGGCATTTAGAAACATTCTGCCTAGCTTAGACCAGAATCCCCCTCAGTCTTCTTTTTCCCTCGCTACCTTAGGGCCAAAAATGCCTCTATGGTAACAATACTGCACCAAAAATATGAGGGGTGTCTGATGGTTCTAAGCACTGTTGTATCTGTTACATGAACCAGAGCAGCTTTTGGGCAGCTATTTCATGTTTACAAGTTTTCAGCATATTTTCCTCTCCCCCAAAAAGTGCTAGGTACCATGGAACCTTCAACTGTTCTTTCCATTTGCTAGAGAACAAGTATCAGTCTCTATTTACACCTAAGGATGAGAACTGCTGAAAAATACCAGATAAAATAGGAGACACTGCAAACAGCTATAGGGCCGGTGGAATAATTAAGAGGAAGAGGAAACTTGCTCTAAGCTAGATAAGAGAATTCCATGACCATTCACTCACTGCAAAGAAAGGGAGATATAAATGGAAGCAATACTCTTTGAAAGAGACTTGAAATTTCCAAAACCTTTATAGCATAGCCATCAAAAGATCAATTGTTTCCTAAAGTTGTGATGCCATCATTGTGAAAAATAGATATTTACTATGATTTACATTCTTGCACTGCAGGAAGCAAAAACTATAAAAAATAAAAAGTATTTTACTCCTAAAGCACAATAGCAGAATTATGCTCTACACATGAGAATGCAGATTACACATGCAACCTACATCTTAGCATTAAAACATTTCTGCATATATGTATGTCCTGCATTTTGTTTTTAAACCAGTTATTTCTTGAGGAGAATTCCTAACTCCACTGATGTACATGAGAGTTTTGCCATTTACTTCAAAGGAGGTAGCAATTTCTTATCAATAGCTTATGTTTCTTTTATAAAGTCTTTAAAGTAAGATTGAGATCTGTATTTTTGTTATAGTCGTACTGTGCCTTGGAGAATAGCACTTTGAGGTTGAAGTATTAAACCAGTCACTATGACATGGATAAACAAATATTGATAAGTTCAACTTCTTTTGTTATTTTGCAAGAATGAAGAATGATAAGTTGTATACGGACTCTTCCATGGTGGCTGTCATTATCCATGCTAACAAATGTTGACATTGTAGGGAATTATTTTGAAGCCACTTGATATAAAACATCATTTATCAATTTTGATAAATTCTTATCAATGTTTTCAAGGGACAAGTCTGTTTTGAAAAACTCTGGATTGAGCTGGACCCTTTAATTTTGGGCTTCTTCTATGGGAGGAAGCAGAAGAGACAGACTGTTCAGCAGACACACATTACATTAGAACATGAAGTTCTTTATCCATACATACCAGTCCTGGCGGTAATGATGCATATCCTAGTAGCTTCTTGTATTGTTCGAAGGTGAAAAACTGTGAATAAAAATTAGACTGAAATTGCACTGAAAAAAAATTATCAGCTACTTATGCAAATTAGTAAAAAGCAGACTACAATGGAGTTTCACTACATTATATCCTGAGCAGCCGCATGCAGTTCTGCAAAATAAACATAAGCCACTTCTGTTTCACACTCTTGGTAGCAGTGTTAGATGTGCAAGAGGAGGTAATCAGGCTTCAGAACTGATTTTATTAGTTTGTCATGCATAATAGCAGTGTAAGTGCAATTCAAGTAATGATTTATCTAAGAGTTCACTCACATCATATAGGACATATTTTAAATTTATAAACTTTTCCTCTGGCATTAACTTTCACATACTAGTTTAAATGTAGTAGCAGATATTACAAATTTCCCAAGAAATCACCCCCACTTCCTTAATATAATGTGCTGCAATCACTTTTGCCTTTCTCAAACACTAGTTGCTCCTCATCAGAGAGATACAATTGTGGATTTTGAAGATGGAAAGTCTGTCATTTTTATAATCTTGTACTGTCAACAGGCACATTTCTTTTTCTGTTCTCTCTTCACAAATAAATCTTTCAGTCAATTGTCTGCTTTCAAACAGCGGCACTTAGAAGTCCTGAGCATCTGCAATTCCTTAGAGGATGTCTTGAAAGCTGTATTCTTGGGTGTTTGAAGTTCAAGAAAGAAATAGGATCAACTTCACCTGCACCAACATGGTGAAAGGCAACCATTTACAAATGGCTCACTTTGCAACCTTTCTTGCCACTCAAACCCATTAATTTTCAGAATACCTTCTGTGAATTCTTATAAAAATCAAAGCATAATAAATGAATGGATTTGTTCTTCCAAGAAGAAGGTTGAGAATAAGTCTCACTGTACTGAAGTCAGTAAGAAGCTTCCTGTCAGCACAGGCAGACAGACTTTCGCTGCCTAGCTCCTTGTCTGTGGACACAAAGTCTAAGATGCATAGGTCAAGATATACTCTAAAGAAAGAGTAAATGTGAAATTTTACAAATTATTGGATAGATGCCCTCTGAAATACAGCACACAATCTAAGCCACTATTTAAAAAACAAGAACTCAGACTACATAATATTCAAACCAGGGCTACCAGGACCATTAAGGAGAGCTTAGAGCTTATTTTAAGAATGAAGACTGAAGGAGAATAAATTCTTTCCTTGTCTAGTTTAGCAAAAGAGATGCTACAAGAGAATGAAAAACAAATAAGGTATGTAACATAAAGAAATTGTGTGTAAACGTAAAATATAAATAGAATGTGGTTCTGGGTCTGATGAAGCTTTCTTGCAACTAAAGGAGTAGAGTCCTGAAACAGTCTTCCAATAAGAGTTATGGGGGAAAAATCTTAATGACTTGCACGGGAGGGTTTGAGAAGTTTGTGAAGGAGATTATAGAACAAATCCCATAGCGCCTTAAATTTATATTCTGCAAATATGTTGCTGAAGCCACTGAAAAAGCTGTCCAATTGCTATCACATAAGACAGATCTGAGGGTAGTGAAAATGATCTTCTAGCATGAGGATGGCAAAACTTGTGGGCTATAAAGAGTCAGTATCTGAATTCTGGGTAAAACCTAAAATATTGAAGGTGTTATTCCACATGATTTTCACATGGAACAATACAAGGCCCTAACCGCAGCTCACTATTTGTGAGTCCTGTAATCTGTCTAAGATGTATTCATGTCTTTGCACACAAAATGAAGAGGCTTTTACACAGCATGTTGGTATTATGGGAATGAAGAACAAAAACCTGTCACAGTTCCACCAAGACTGCATCGGTGCAGGTTCATATCTCCTCGTACAAGAGCTGTCACATCCCAGTCTAGCAAAAGTAAATAGCCAGAACTTTTAACTTTCCTGTCTGCTTTCCAGTGTTGACCTGTAACATTTGATCAGTTCAGAGCAGGCTGGTTCAAATAAAGGTGGGATTCTTTGAAGGTCTGTGCATTTTGTGACCACACAGGAGGCTACGATCCCTCCACATAGCATCTGCCCATGTATAAGAAAATCAAACTGTTTCGCCATGAGACAAAGGCAATGAGCAATGAGGGAATCATAAGAAGCATAAGGGAATAGAGTTTTTAAGACAAGACAGAAAGACTGGGGGACCTGTGCTGAGTCTCAGCCAAAGAAGACAAGCTCTGTCCCTCAGGGTTCAATTAATACAGACCTATCAGAACAAACCATCTTTCCCATAAACCACGTGCACAGGAACATAACTAATAAGCACCACATTTTCATTTGAACTTGTTTAGAACCTTTAGAACCTTTTTCCTATGGCAAAGTCAATAAAATTTTTCAATCAAGACCTGGTTCAAATGAAAAGTCACTGGAATCATATCGAAACCATCAGAGAATTGGGTGTTAATGTGTTAATAATGCCACTGTTTTAAAGCAAGAAGGAATATGTACACATAATGCAAAACTGGGTCGTTAAATTCTGAAAACTGATGGGCTGATACTCTGGTCACTGGACAGATACTTTTTTATATCCTCAGCTGGGATTATTATATCATTTTGCAGAAAAAGTCCTAGAATTGGGGCTCAGATTTTAACTGCCCTCCAAAGTGTGTACAGAGTGAACATTAACCTTGCAAGCATCTTGCAAATATGTTTAAAATTTTTCCATTGGCCTTGAAAATAACCAGAAAAGATAGAAGTGTTACTTTAACTCCAGGTCTATCTTTTTGTACAACTGGAGGTATTATAGAGGTAAAAATCTTACAAAGTGGGCGGGTAAGCTGCTTCACTGAACTAAATTAATCTCTTATTGTGATAAAATTTGCTTTATTCTCTCTCCAGCATCTTTCTAGTCATGGTTACCCTCTTAACCTTTAATGGAATTTCTGGTATTCCTTAATGTTTTCCATAGTGTTACAGATCTGTAAAATAGTTGTAATAAAGGCAGAAATACATTACCCAATAATTTTTTGACCTTTAAAATGTTACCTTAAAAATCAATAGCTTCCTAGAGTCATAAATAAAATAACTACTTAATAGTAACTATGCTTTATATAATTTTTAAAAGAAATCAATAGCAATGAAACTTAATATAAATACTGCTGGGTGTAGTAGAGTGGCTATATACATACAATTTTGCAAAAAAAGGATTTCATAATGTATCATATGATTTTATATAATGTATATCCACCCAAAATGTTTTTAAAAGCACAGCATAATTTGTCTTTTCCTCTACAGTTGTATTAAGTTAATAGCTTTGCACAAAAAAATTTCCTCAGAATAAACATATTTAAAACATGCTTTTGTGTATATAATAACCAATATTGTCCATCTGGCAAAGATACACTTTAATTGAAGTTACACAGAAAATAGCCAAAGTACTTACCAGATGTCTCAATAACTCTAAGGTAAAAATATATGCTTGAAACAGGATGTCTGGGAACACATGAGCAATATAAATTTGCCCCAAAAGTTCATCTGTTAACCATTGTATTGGCATCATCATTTCTTTCCTCCAAGTTCAATCTAACAGAAAGTTATAAACTTGGACTTTTCATCTTCCAGAAATACCAGCTTTCTTTTTAGAAGGGAAATAAAAAGAGAGAAAAAAAGAAATAGCAAGACAGACGTGAGAACATAGCTGACTAAAAATGAAGCTGTATCTTCAACACTTAACTGAAAAACCAGGGCTAAATAGTTTCATTTTAATAGCTTTATTTTTACTTGCAAAAATACACACCAGATAAATGCAATGTTCCAGTAGCACAAGTACATTTCTTCTTTGTACAAAATCTCCCTTGTCCATTCTCTACACACTTTTATGACACTATAACTAGAAGCTTTCAAAAAAGTTCATTACAAACATAAAACAAGGCTGCCGGAACCTAGAAAATGCCTCTTTGCCTTTTGTGCTTACTCACATCTCAGAATCATTGGCCTGGATGTAGCCTTCCTCTAAATCTCACTAGTCATTTAGGCAGTGGAGAAGGGACAGCTTGAGGCTTGTTAAGATGAGGAAAACTGTTAGAAGGATAAAGGGTGGAGAGTGGGCCAAAGGAAGCAGTGACTTTTCCCCTGGGGTCACAGCCAAACAAGGTTAGCGGAAATTTGAGATAGGCTGGATTCTCTTCAGGTCAAAGCATAGGTATGAACTCCACTTTGGATGTTAAAAATTGTACTGGCATATGGCATCCCACATTGAATTGCTTTATTATACAGGTTCTTACAAGGACATTATTGTCCAGCCCTGTTCTGTCACTGAATTCTTCTAATGTAGAGTACAGCTGATGTCTCAAGGTAACTTAAAGTCATCCTGATGTCCTTGGAACAGCACTAAATTTAAAGGAATAGTGTAAAAATAAAATAATTCCACTATTTAATAAAATCCCTCACATGTTTCACATTTAAACTCAATTCTCACGTTTGCAGAAAAATCAGCTCTCACATAAATGTTCAAGAACTAGGTAGAAAGCAACCTACTAAGAGAGGACAAGTAAGGTATTAAAGGAGCTGTGAGCTTATGATGTATAAGAGGTTGAGAGAACTGAGTCTGTTTAGCCTGGAGACAAGAAGGCTGAGGTGATCTAAGTTCTGTCTTCCACCATCCAAAGTTTATACAGAAGAGAGTCAGACTTTGTCAGAGGCCGACAACAGAAGCATGAGAGGCAAAATGCAAAGGTTGCAGCAGGAGGATTTGGACTGGATATAAGGCAAAATTCCTCATAGTAAAGCAATTAAGGACTGGAGCAGGAGCACAGAGAGGCTTTAGTCTCCATCCTTTAAGATTTCGGAACTCAACTAGACGAGGCATCTGAACAACCTGATCTAATAATGAAGTCAACTCTGCTTTGGTCCAGAGATCCCTCCCAACTTAAAATCTTTCTATGATTCTATAACTATATTGACTATCATGGGGTTTAAGCAAATTTAATCAATTTGAGTAAAGGAAAGTGTTTTGAAGTTTATGAATGACTCAAATTGGTAGGTGAAGTCAAACCTGGGTTGACATTTTAACTAAATACATGCTGGAACCTAAAAAGTTCAGTCAGATTTACTTTATCCTGTTTCACATGAAATTAAATGGAGAGACAGAGGAAACTTCACAGTATGAAGAAAACAAATTATTAGGAATCTTCTAAATATCATCCATCTATTCTTCACTGCCACTTTGTTAATAAATAGGACTTTAGTTTTCCTGTTTTTATTAAATAATTTTGAGATAAGTGACATATGTCACTTGCATCCAAAACGCCAGTGCATACAAAAAGATGATATTACCAGAACTCCTTTAGGATTCTGTTACAAGGTCACATCCTGTCACTTTATACAAATATTATTCCTCTGTAAAGGAATTGGAATGTGAATGATTAATTGCAGACTAAGGACCAGAATCATATGCAGCCTTTTTAGAAAGAAACAACAAAAAGAAAGAAAGGAAAATCAAGACATTCTGTATAATAATTGCTTTTAGACGCATTTGGTGCAACTATGGAAACTTCAAAGTTCTGAAGTAAAAGACAAAGAAACGTTTTCTGTTAACACAATGGCTGCTTTGATAGAGTTAGAACTTTAGGATGATGTGCTTAATAATTAGGTTTTAATTAAAAAGGTTGAATGGCTCAACTGAAAAAATGGATGTACTGAAGTATTTTGCTTAGGAATGTTACTAAATTCCTGTTCTACAAATCAAAATAAAGGATAATAAAAGAAAATCAGATCAGCATTTGACAGCAAATACACTTTGATAGGCTAGCATCAACAATTGTAAGAGAGCTGGAGTAAAATGTTTTGCACAATGAGAAGTTGTATCAATTACGATCTTCAGTCTCTTAAAAAGTTAGAGTATGGAGTAGAGTGGCCTTTGGAGCACAGGAAAACTCTGGGCAGTACTTCAAACCTACTGAGTAAGTACTTATTAGTGGCTTCTTTAATGGCTTCTTGTGTTAATTTATTAAGCTGTTAGTTGTTTTGCAAGTTGCTAGGCATTTTCAGTAAAACAAAACATCCAAACCAGAGGCAATTATGAGGCTAAAATATAATTTAAACTATTTTATTAATTTTGAAAATATAAAATAATTGCAATTTTTTTTTCAGTTACATTTGATACACAAGTCAAAATCAGCTTAACATTTACAAGCCTTATCCTACACTTCTTAATCAAGGACAGTTTTTACTGTCCTATCAACAGGAAATGTTTCTCCTAGTAAAAATCAGAGGATTAATATGCCAAATAAGTTTAAGATTCTAATCTCAGTCAGTGGGGGAGAAATAAAATGTTTTACAGCTGCCACTGTCCCTACTTATATTTTTAAGGGAGGAAGCATGGGGTTTTTACCTTCACCGCCCGTTTGGGTGTCTCAGCCAAGACGGGAGGAAGTATTCCTTTGTAGAAGCCAAGTAACCTATCAAAGAAAAAAAGGAAATTATCTTTGTATGGATAAACAACATATTGATACCATACTTCCAATTCTATTTTCGCTTTTGAGTAAAGCAACTAACCTTTCAGCATTTCCAGGCATACAGACAAATAATGATACTCTCTGCTTACTTGCTAAACAACTAATGTGCTACCAATTATATCATGTGCTGGTGAGATGACATAAAGAAATCAGGAATGAATATGTAAAAATTCAATCAATTTTTTTCTGAATATACAAGAAATTGTATTTAAAAGGAGAGGAAAATTTTTGACAATGAAAAAGAAGTATTATTTCATTGTTTTAATTTACTTAGCACAGCAATGTTTATATTAAAAAATGAAGTGACAAAATACAGATTTGGAAAAAACTGTGACTTCAGCAAGTTGCATACAAAAGCACTGCTTGTTCATCTTCAAATGCTAGGCCAGACATGTTTTAAAGTTTAAACATGACTCAAAATATATAAAAATATATGAATATATTTTTAGCAACTTAGTTTTAACACAACTTACTTTTTCAGAGACCCATAGTAGAACGAACGCATGTATTTCATCTTGAAAGAAAACATTTGGGCAGTATGTTGTCACTGTATGTGTGTGTACATATATATATATACAGCCTGCCACATGCCAGGACACATTGCATTTGCAGGCAGCCTGAGCTCTGCTTACAAGGTCAATGTAGATACATAATGCTTGGTCTTGGGAATGCTTTAAATGATAAGCTGTTTTCAAAATCCCCATGTGGGGTAGAAATAGACATAGTTCTTGTCTGCTAGGTCTGCACACTGACCTGGATAGTGCGTGGTGAGAGTTCAGAAAGGGATCTAATGGAATCACCAAGAAGAATCATAGAATCATCAAGGTTGGAAGAGACCTTCCATTTCAGCCATCAACCCAGCACTACCATTGTTACCCCTAAACCACTAAACCACATCATCCAGTGCTGGACTCAGAGGCCTCTTGAAATCCTCCAGGGGTGGTGACTCCACCACCTTCCTGGGCAAACTATTCCAATGTCTCAACACCCCAACAGTGAAAAAAAAGTTTTTCAATACCTAATTTGAATCTCCCCTTAGCTTAAGGTCATAAGTTACCTCGTTAGCCAACAAGAATATATCCTACAATTTACCCATCTTCGGAATGTATACACATTTATTCAGGACTGTAAAAGGATTCTGTCTACACAAAAAAATTACTTCTTAAAGCAAAGCATTTGTGTTTTTTTTAAATGTTGAAAGGTGATGATGTTGGAATGTGATGATTCACCTTTCTAAAGCAGCCTATTATTTGGAATATTTTTGCAGAGTGTGTAAGAGACATGACATCAATAGATTCTCCTATAGTTAATCTCTGCATGTCAAAAGAAAACAGCTAAATTCATATTCCCCACGTGAATGTAAAATACTACAAAAGCTATACCATTTTCCCCATCCTTCTTTGAATGATTCTCTGGAGTTCTCAGGCCTCTCCAATATAAATAAAATAATTTAGGCCTTGTAAGATGCTCCGGGTTGGGCATATTGCTAATCCTTACCTGAAGTAAGCAATGTATGAACTCCAGTCCGTGACAAAAGGACACTTTGAGCATTTAATACAATGATGGTTTCATGACAAAATACTGAAAGGTAGGAGATTTAAGGAATTCGGTTGAGTCATCAGATGTTTGAATTTCCCCAAAGTCTTACTTTGCAAACATAAATAAATATACAAATATATGTTTATGTATCTATTAATATAGCTATGGATATATCTATGGATACCTATAGATATGGATTTAACAATACAGATATACTGGATCCATAGAATCATAGAATGGTTTAGTTGGAAGGGACCATAAAAATCATTTAGCTCCAACTTTCCTGCCATAAGTAGGGAACCTTCCACTAGACCAGGTTACTCAGCCCCATCCAGCTGGTCTTGGTCTTAATTCTTAGTCCTGGGCCCATCTTAGTCTTTAATGGTTCATACATATTCTGAGGATATTGCTGGTTCAGCAAGCTATTGAAATGTCAAAAACCCTCAACCTGACTCATACATTTTAATGTGAGTTCAAACGGAAACTGAGGTCCAAGTAGGATCAGCTACAAGAACACAGATCCCTATAAACACTTTTTTCCTTTTGGCTCAGTCTAAACCCCTGTAAGCATATCCACAACAGGCATCCTGCTTGCAATTTCTAGTACTCCACATGACTGGAATTGGAAAATTAATGTCCTCCACTGCTTTACTCACTGCTGTAGCTCTCACTACAAAAAGTGAGACTCAGTCTTGGTCCAGATTTTCTCAATAGTAAGAGATGCATAAGCAGAGAAGTATGCAGTGTAAAGCAACAATTCATTTCTACAAACACACAGCAGCATTACCTAGCCTTACACAACAGGTTCGTTTTCCAGGTTGCCTTTTTGTATACTCAAAAGGGTAGGTACACTGTTAGCTACTGACCTCCAGTTAGACTTTGTACCACTAATCACCACCCTCTGGGTCTAGCTATGCAGCCAGTTTTCAACCCACCTCAGTAGGTCCTTAGAGATGCTTTTGACATCTTGTACCAAGCTCAACTCCAAGTAGGCTTTGACTTTCCTAACGAAGTCGCCTCTTGGGATTTTTGCCTGACTTTCTGCATGCTGGCATGGACTTGAGTGGAGGCGATCCTTGAATATTATGCAGGTTCCCTGGACCCCTCTTCCCTCCAGAGCCTTTTATCATGGGACTTTTCCAAGCAGACCCCTGAATAACCCACAGTCTGCTCTCCTGAAGTCTAGGGCTGTGAACTTGCTTTTTGCCCTACTCCCTCTTTTCAGGATCTGAACTCCACCATCTCATGGTCACAACAACCAAGACTCACTTTGACCTTAAACCCAGTGAGGCCTTCTTCACTTGTGTGTTAGAGCTCCAGTGGAACACTTTTTATTGACTCTTCTACTTGCATTAAGAAGCCATCATTAATGCAGCTGGATTGTTTATGCCCTGCAGTGTTGTCCCTCCAGGAGATATCAAGGTAGTTGAAGTCCCCATTGAGGATCAGGGTCTGCAAATATCAGTCTGCTTCTGTCAGTCTCTACAGGCCTCTCTACAATCTGCTTGTTCTTCCAAGTCAGGCAGCCCACAGTAGATACCTACTACCAAGTACCACTATTGGTCTGATCTTTAATCCTTACCCATAAACTTTCGTCATTCAACCTCAGGCAGAGCTCCATGCATTCCAGTTGCTCTCTCCATGTCTTCCTGGCCAGCCCTTCCTCAAGAGTCTGTACCCCTCCACAGCAGCACTCAGTCCATTCACCCCATCCCTGGGATCATGACGAGATCCTACCCCTGCAGCTGCACACAGATCTCCAATTCCTCATGTTTATGTTGTGTGCCCTGGTGTGGAGGCTCTTTGGAGACACTTCCTCACTCACATGCAAATGCTTGAGGTGACTCCACTTGAGCCCTGTTTTACTCATCTTGTGTTCCTCGTGGTTCACATCACCCCTGGCGCTTTGCTTGGCAGCATCTCCACTGCTCCCTCAGAGCTGTGGTAACTCTCCTCCTCCCTCGGGGCTCTTGGCTTAAAGCCTTCTTTATCAAGTCAGCCACCCTGCAGCAAAGATATGTGGGCAAAGATACCACCCTGCATATGATGTCAGGCTGATCTGCTTATTGCAACTGTAAGGCTGACACTGAAGATTTTCTGCTGGAGGAACCTCTACCGTGAACCAGGAGAATCTGCAGAGCCCAGCAACTATATTCACGGCTCTGTGAATCCCTAAAATGTGAAGTGATCTGTAACTGGGTTTCACTGCTTCATTCCTCCTTCCTCTGTGGAAGCACATCTCTTCATGAAAAACAAGCAGGAAGGAGTTAAGGTCTATTCCTATGGAACATATTAAGTTTAGAAATCTAAAAACACATGAAACTTTGAGGATATACATCCATATATGCAATATGTAATTCAGTAAACATGGTAAGAACTAGCTCAGTATTTAATTATGAGCTGTGGTTAGGGGTATTTTTCCCTTCCTGATTTGAAATAGAAACAGAAGAAAGGTTAGTAAGCACAGCCAGTGAGATGAAAGGAATAAATGGAAGGAGGAAGTAGAAGACAATCCTATCCCATCACTGCCTATTGTCAACTGACTAATTTTTCAAATGAAGTGTTTTAGAACCTCCTGTGCCTGAGGTGGAGGACAAGCAACTGTTCCCAACTTTTACAAATAATGTTTTACAAACTACCCATTAAAGACAGTTATTTCAATCTTTGCAGAATGAACTATTTACTTAATTAAAAAAACTAGCACAATAGTAACAAAAAGTTGAATGGCTTTGCATACACACATACATACACATACATTACACACATACATACATACATACACATGCATACTTCACGTACACACACAATGATCTTATACTTCTGCTTTGCTTGGCCAATTGAGTTAGTCTATTTGCCCACAGAGAATGACATTTTTCAAAGTCAGCTAATGAACAGTATTGACATTTCACATTTGAGAGATATTATCACTTGGACTCAAGTCTTCCTTCAAAAAACTGGTGTTCAGAAAAATTGTGAAACAGCAACAGCAATCAATGCAGGGTCTGATAGAAGAGAGAGGACATGACATCATATCCCTAGCTACAGACACTGGAAAGAACAAATAAATTTCTAACAGAAACACAGCTACATCTTATTTTGTTTCAGCATTAAGGGTCTAAATGAACATCACCATTCAATTGTATTCTGGGCAAGAGCCCAAACTCATCTTTGCAGCAGTTGATTTTGAAACATTACAGTCAATCACATCTTCTCAATTTGTTCTTTCAGGCTTTCCCTGTCCTTCTGGTTTCCATTTCTTGTTTGGAAGCCTTGAGTCATTCACCCTGGCAAGACAACCAACCTAAATCAGTTATTTTCTCCGAATTATACTGAAATTGCGATCTTGCTTAGCTTGTTGTTTTCTTCCTCTGTCTTTCACATGGTTTTCCCTTTAAGGATCTAATAAGGCTGATTGAAGGCATAAGCACAATATTCCCTTTCTTTTGTTGCTGTCAAACCCAAGGCACTTACCCACATTGTTTTATAATTGAAACAAAAAACCTCTTAGGTCCAATTCTGCTTTCATTACCTCTGCATTATCCCAAGTATAAATAAAAGACCTGGCTTTCATGACGACATCAGTTACATGAAACAAATGCACAACTTTCAGATTTCACAAAATGTTCTATTTAAAAAAAGGGAAGGAATTTTGAAGACATGATTGGTAAAAAGGATGGTGTTATTCAGAAAGAGGAAGAAAATATGTCTAAATATAATTAAATTTGCTTAGAATTTAATTTATATCAGGAAAAAGGTACCTTTCAATTTCATTGTATGTAGCATGTTGTGAATTTATTACTAACAGAAAACAAACAATTGAACACAGGGCAATATTACTTTAACATAACTATAGTGTGAAGTGATCTTTGTGTTGACCTAGCTGGATATTTAAAAGATTTTAAATTACCAGAAGTTTCAGAAAAAGAAGTAAGTGCTTAGTGAAGGACAAGCACAAATTAGTACCTACCACTGAGAAGAAGGGACTTAATTTAGCCATTTGTTTTGAGAGATGCAAGCCACTAACCAGTTCACATATATAGTCCACCCTCAATCCCAGCATTTACAACCATTTGCCCAGTTTAAGAGGAGTGCTGTAGGGAAGGCTGAGTGTCATTCTGGGACAACTGGCACAGAGTTCGGCATACTTGAAAAGATATTAAAGGTTGGACACATTCACAGTAAATCAGTCTTGGACACTCTGTTGCTCTCCAAAAAGCTTTTTTTTTCTTCTTGTCAAGTATGTTATGTATATTATCCTACTGCAAATGTTAAATACACATCTCTACAGGAACCCCATAGAAAACTATCAATAACACAGCTAAGCTGACTTCTGAATTTCTATTATGCAACTATATTTCTTTATTTTTTCTGTATCTGCTATACAGACATCTGCCATTTTAGACACTGGCACTAAATACTAGGTCCTTTTTTCATAGCATATTTCACTTTTTTTTTTAACCCAGCTTTCATTGCAACACCTGGGAATTAAGGAAAAACGTTAAGTATTTTTTGCAGCAAGTAAAAGAGAATTATATGTTACCCTGTGCCTGTGGTAACACCGTTACACTATATGCTAAAAGAAGACCAAGCCTCAAGCTATAAGAATACTAGAAGCCAACCAATTAATGAAAGAAATTTCTCAAATAAGTTAGGACAACACACTGTATGAAAAGTCACTGGTTAAAAAGGAAGAGGCTGTTGGTGAAAGCTATTAAGATGCTTCAGGAAAGTACTAACAGTGGAGAAGTTGGCTCAGAAACAATCAGACTGGCCAAGAAATGGATTAATAATCAGCCTCAATCCACCTCACTTATTCAAAATGACAGTCATCACTGTATTTACTGCATGTGGGTCAGATTATGAAGTTATTATGATCCATCATTCATGTGACTGTTATTATTACTGAGAAATGAGTCTTCCCTGAGTTTTAATCACCTCTCAATCTCTTAGTCAAAACCCTTGCTAATTTTTTGGCTTTCTAAGCTGCATTCTGAATTTATATGAGTTACAGGACACATCTAAATATATATCCCTCAAGAAATGGAAAGGTGAAACCCTTTCCTTCCTTACTGGTATCTGTGGCAGCAAAAAAGTGAGCATTAAAAAAGGAATCTTTGTTAAAATTTCGTTCTACTCAAATGATGGTCTTTAATACTTTTTTACTTTTATATATTATTTACATATTTCTCACATGCTTTCTGTGTTTTGCTATACCCAAGCAACTAAGAAAAAATAATCTAGGAAGGTGAAGGTGTAGCCTCATGTTGTAACACACAACATAGCCTCAACAGTGTCCCATGTGTGGAAAAAGATATCTTGTTCTGGGTTTTTTTCCCCACGGATGATTATAAATTACTTATTTAAGTGGCACATTGTTACTTTGTACTGCTTGTCTAATAGATTAATTTGAACTAAATTAAATCACATTTTTTAAAATGTAGATATGTTCACACCTCTGCCACTTACTCTGCAAGTGCCAGGGGCCTGTGAAGCTGGGCTGGCACTGCTTCCAGGGAGTAATGGGGCTGCCTGGGAGGGTGGTGGGAGCTGGCAGGCAGCGAGGCAGGACCTTGCCAGCTGCAGCCCCTCTGCTGCTCCTCACTGCCAGCCCAGCAAAGCACTTGCTCTGCAGCGCTCCCGCCACTGCTGCCTCTGCCTTCCGAGCACTTTCCTTCTGGCTGGCCCCAACACCAATGAACGAAATACCAGTTTGGCCCACGCTTCTGAGAAACCTTAAGCTGGTCTGTTTGATGTATTTCCTGTTGAAATCAGTGCAAATGGCAGCGTTATTATCGCTGGCAGCTGGTTTAGGCTCTTACAAAATTACCTGCATGTAATCACTAGCTGGGCTGTAGAAAGGGTCTACATGTCTCATTTCTTACAGCTGACAGCATTTCTTCCCCCAAAGACTTTCCCTCTAGCTGCCCCTTTGTTTGCAAGAGGAACAAGCTACAGACATGCCAAAACAGCTTTGCCTAGAGCTTCTGAAACAGAAAAATTCTTCATTGCATTTTGGATTGTCAGGATTGGCAGAATGTTTCATTTGTTCAGAAGGAGTTTTAGTTGTTCAAACACTAGAAGAGAATTTATGGGGTTTTTTCCCCTTTTGCCAACAATACTGCTGTAACTGGTACGACAGGAAGCCATCACTGTTTTAAAGTAGCTCCACACCTATGTCTATTGAAGCCAAAGAATGCAAGAAAATGATTTTTAGTTTTGATACCAGAGGAAAAAAATAGATATTCTGGGAGGTGTGCTTAGAAATCTGAATATGACACTAAAAAATGAAAATCATAGATAATTAGATATGTTTTCTGGAAAAGACTGACAGCATTTCTCTGTGTTAAAATGCTGCTGTGATTCATTAAATGAAAAATCATGAGATGAGCAAAATTTCTGTGCTTGCCCTGGGAATGTGTTCTACTTAAATTGGTTGTGACTTCATAAAAATACAACATTAAGTTGTTTTAATTCCATCAGAAAAAATGTGGCTCAGGAAGGAAATTTTTGATTGCAAGTTAATGTTGGCCTTCATTGGAATAAGTTATACTCTTCAATATCCACATGTGTAATCCCTGAGGAGTTACATGACGCCATGTATTCTTTCCCATCTGCTAGTTAAATATGAGATTCAAGAGGCTTTCAGTGTCATTATACAGATTAGTGACTCTCCCAAGAGGAATCTAGGCTCATGATACAGTGAATAACTTACAATGAGATTCTGAAGACCAGCATTCAGAGATCATTTTGTGTTTGTATGAGTTTTGCACCTGCAATTATTTGTGCTTGTAATTTAGGTTACTTAGATGTTTTTAACTTACAGATGCAATCAGTGATGTAGATACTTAAACTGAACTGAACTGCAGGCAACCATAACTGCAGGTGCAAAATTTTGTCTGCAATTATTTGAATTCATAAACACATCCATCTTCCGAAGTCTAAAGTAAAAGTAGGCCAGTAGTGGTTTTATATAGTATATTTAACAAACTAAAAATCATGCATCATTCTCCCAATTTTCAAAAATGCTCACAACTACTCTTTTTAGCATTAAAAAGAATAGGGCAACATTAAATATACACAAAGATGAACAAAACAATTTGAATTCATCTTTTAGCATCTTGACCTTTGGGGTATTTTTCTTACTCCCTTTACAGTACCTGTAGCAGGAAAATAAGGAAAGATGCCTGATTTTGTAACAGCAATACCGTTGACAGTTGCACCAGTAGAGAGCAAAAGTGCTACATGCACTGAAGTCAAAGTGTGCAGAATTTGTAGCACTACATAGGCAGTGAACAGCACCATGAACTTGTACACATACTGGCACTTGAGTTTCCACCTGGAGGGCAGTTGTGGCATCTAGACATACCATGGGAGTAAAAGGTATTGCTACACAGATGGCTGAGGAAACTTGTATGAATGGCAACTACCTCCCTAAAGACAGGCAAATATCTGTGTTTGTTATCAAATATGGATGGTGTCATATGAAAGTTATCAGAAAAGTTTTAAGTATTTGGGAGCAAGAAAATAATTCCTTGAAAAGCACAAATTTCCTACAGTTAGGCAGTGTCACAGATCTTTTCCCTTCACCTTTGGAGGGCCATTGTGCAGTGGCAGTGTGATACAGCGAGGGCACAGGAGTGAAACCCAGCTCCAGCCCCCTGATCCAGACTGCTCATCCCAGCCCAGGTTGCAGTTTAAGAAAACTCTGTCTTATGAACATCTACATTACACACTGACCATCACGGATGAAGGAGCAATGCCCAAAAGGATACCTCCCACTCCTCATGCACCTAAAATGTACTAAAAATACCATAGGGGTTAGTATGTTTTCCTCAGTCCCATCTGAGAACAAAAAGAGTTGACAGTTAATACAAACTTTTTTTTTTTTAATCACAATACATTTTAAACATGAAAGGTCCCTTCTCAGTCAAGATGCAGCAATGTTTTCAAACAGATTCTACCTTCAGTACTATGATAGTCTGACCCTAGGATGACATTTTGCTTGTCCTTCTTGCACAATTTACAACACGAAGCACTATAATGTCATGTGATTACTCTGTGGGGTGACTAACCTTGACTCTGAGTTTATCTAAGAGAAAATGGATCTAAGGAAGGTAATATTAAATGACTGAGAAATTAAGAAGATTTACCAAAGATTTATCAAAGGATTCCAAACAAACCTTGACTGTTAAACTACTAGAAACAGATTTTTCAAGGATTTCCACCAGAGATATACCTTTATGATGAAAATCCTGCTACAAGATTGTGATGCAGAGTTATGCAAACACTTTTTGAGATCAGATCAACAGGCAAGGCAGATGTGTGAAGAATAGTGTAGCAGTTGCTACACTATTAACTAAATATTGTTAATTGCTAATTATCCTAATTGTTGTTATTACTGCTTTTTATTATTAAGTGATCTACTCTTGTTTTATGTAGTCTTGTCTCACCTGCCAACAGAGTCCTCATCTGCATAGACATCTGTAAAGAAACCTGACAGGTTTTCTCTTAAAAAGTAATGGAGTCTGTTTCTCGGTGATGTGGCAGTTTGTACTGGATTATTTATTTTTTAAAAAAGCTAGCAATGTGTTCTTTGAGCAGCAGACCTGCCTCAGCAGGTTTAACCTGAACATCTCTATTGAAATGTTTTCTTTTTCTCAATATACTCTTCTGATCCAGCACTCTTCACAACTCGAATTCTTCTGCAGAAAAGAAATTTTGCCACTTGGGCATTGAATAAACAAAACAAATGAACCCTCCCTCCTAAGTTACTTTTAAAAACAAAAAAGGTATTTTACTTTGAAAAAATGAACAAATTGTTTCATATAGCAATTCAAGTAAATACAACTTGTGCTATTTTACAGCCCACAGCATGATTTTTTTTTGTTTCAAAACTTTCTGTATTTTATGACAAAATAAAAGTACTTTTATAACCATCAACACATCAAAAATCAAGTAATTTTTGATCAAATTTGCTTTCCTTCTAGATCTCTAATTTTCTCTGAGTTTCCAAAAGAGAATCCTTTTCCCTTTGTGGTTCACAAACATGCCATGAAGCTTGCTTGGTAACCAGCTCTGTGCTGGATCTAGAATTCAGCCAGATTAGCCAGAGATTACCATTACACCTCTACAGCAGCATTGGTTGCCATGATCTCATATCTAAGTGTAACTGCGATTTGCAACCACACTACTTCCCTCTTCACCACCATCAGAGAGCATTACAAAGTCAATCTAAGCAACACTAAACACAACTCAAGGATTGCCTGGTATTACAGAGCTGATTTAGAGACATGTGAAAACCTTATCCATGGACAGTACAGCCAGCAAGGCCATAAGAACACATTTATGTTGTCTTAACTGGGGTAACAGGCTGCTTCCTTGCAAACAGCTGTGGTAGACAAGAAAGTCTGTGCTACAAGCAGTTTTGCAAGGCAAGGGTGGGCAGAGAGCTCCGAGTGCAATGATTTGGGTTCTAATTTTAGCAGGTCTTGAAGGAACACATGGTAAAGTCATTTGAAGTGCCAGGCATCCACAGGTAATGCTCCAAAAAAAAGGCATCCAACTTGATCAGCATTGATACACAACCCAGTAGGTTCTTCTATGGGTTCTGTTTTGCTGTAAGGTAAAAATGCTGAAAAGTCCATGAATGTCAGTGAATTTTTAATAAAATGTGTGTCTGCAGTTCAAGAAGAACTACACAATTTATTATTTTGTACTGAAACTATGTAAAGCTAGCAACACAGCAAAAAACCCTGCAAAACTCAGCAGTGTTGTCAACAGCCTCGTGTTCTCCTTTTGGGTTACAAAAATTCAGACAAGGATATCACCTGAGGCCAGCTGAAGATTATCTAAAAAGCTGCATAAATAAAAAATTGGAGAACTCATAAATAGCTAGCCAGTAGTATTTCTGAAAGCTGTAGTTTATATTAACTTTTATTCTGTCATGATGCATTGGTCTGTTTATGATGGTTTTTTTCTCCAGGGAAGAACATACATTTTAGTAAACAAATTTTTACCCTTTCTCAAGTAATAGTCAGTAACAGAGCTATGGACAGTTCTCCAGGGATTCACCTCTCACTGAAGTCGAAGTAGCCCTCTTGATTTTAATAGAATTTATACCATATATTTTACAAAGAAGTTTTAAGAGACTTTGGAGGACATAACTACCCCTTTGCTTTCAAAGACTATATATTCCTTAATCTTTTTCTCCAAGAATCCAAGACCTTTTTGTACCTGTGTTTCTCCTTTTATATTTTTCTGCTTTTTTTATCTATGAAGGCTATAACTCCAGTTACAAGTTAAAAATCTTGGTACCATTTGTTTTCCAGAGACAGAACAGAGCAGAGTAGCGCTAAATACAGACTTTAAGCAAAACCACTGAATCTAACTTATGAATACTGATATATATCTATTGTCCTATACAGATCTATACCACTAACAGACACAACCAGCCTTTCATGAATTGTGCATATTGATTCAGGATTCATAACAGAAATGTTTTTTGGTTTAGAGACACTTAAAAATGGCTAAAGTATGTTCTGATAATGAATGTTTAAAACTTACACTTGGGGACATAAAAAATCATAAATAATCAATAGAGTGGAAAGAGAAATGCAATGCTTTCCATCGTCTCCAGGGTCTGCCCTACTTGGACCCCTTAGAAACCACAAAGTATAAAGCAGTGCCTCATAATGTAATGAATACTTGTACTTAGTAGGAAAAATACATTTACCACGTATACAGAGACACAATGAAGCAGTGCATGGAGCTCTGGTACTGCAGCTCGAGTCTGCTACCATTTGAGCTAAAGCAGAACTACATTAGCTGGCACTAACAGCAGTGCATTTATCCTGGCTGCAGGCAAGCTGTCATAAGGCAGCAGCACAGCACACACACAGCCACAATCACTTTTCAAGCAAAATGAGTAGAGAAAGGAGCTAAGGAAAAAAATATAACCTTGTATTAAGTTTAATGTATATACCTGTCTAATTAATTCATTTTTCAAAGTTATTTAAGCCTCTGGGAATGCAGCTTTCCTACAAGACATTATATTCCAGTGGCACTATATCACAGCAAGTCAAGCACATAGAATCACCTTAGAGATGACAAATAATAAAGTACTACTTTAGATTTTCAGCTTATTCACTCCATATTTGTTTGTGATGATGTGGTAAAAAAAAAAGCTTTGGATCTCATTTTTAACCATTTTACTGGACATCTGGTGTTTGCTGCTTAAAGTTTCACTGTTACCAGGGTCATTGTAATTCTATAGCACATCTGGGCCAAATTCCCTGGCAGTTTTTAGTGAATTCTGTGGCAGTGGAAACATCTGTAGCTGTGCACAGTTCCACACACAGAGAATTGTGAGGAGCTGCAGAATTTTCTTGGATGTTTTACATTTTGGTGTCCAGGAAATTACCCGCTGGTAATGGATGATCTTTTAGGTTGTTTTGTTTAGTTTTGTTTTTTAAACTTCTGTGGGATATGTCCAAATCAGGTAAAACCACACAGATTCTAATCACTAACATTTTATTTTCATCAGTTATTAAAGAAAACACTGGTGCCTCAGTCTTCATGTTTTCAGAAGTACACACAGCCTTTGGAAACATTTTCTTGGAAGTGGGTGAACTGATGCAATGTGAAACTGGCCTAGTCACTGAAAATGTTGGGAACTGCAAACAAGGCCTAGGCCTGAGGAGTTGAAGAGAAGTTGAGCAAAAGAGTTTTGTGACAAAGGACCAGGCACAGTATATCATTAGTTCTTGTCTTTTAAGGTAAAAATCGAGATTAAAAATATCATACATCTGCCACTTGTGCACAGTCAACTTTTGTGTTAAAAATATTTTAACATTTAGTTATAATCTAAGTTTCAGTTATTCATTTTAAAAAGATAGAACAGAACTTGTTATAGCAAAAGGCCTGTGAGAATGAATGTTCTGGAAGAAATAGTTTCTTACTCCCCAGATCCTGAAGTACTTGTGCCAATTGGTTAGGATAAAATCAGTATGTTACAATTGCCTGGACTTGATCCAAAACTTTGCTTGCAAAAGAAAAAAAAGAAAAAAACAACCCCAACCAACCAAACAAAAAGAAAATCCTAACACCAGGTTTCTTTCCAGTAGTGTAACACATCACTGATTAAAGCACCAGAGGAGTAAACTCTGTTTTGTTACTTGCTGAGTGACTGAGCAGTTCGTGTTGTATGTGCTTGGACTGTCAAAGTAAAATATCATCTACATCTCAGCCTAATTCCTAATCTGAATGAAATGCTATTTCTTAAGAATTATAGTAAAGATACAGAAGGAGGAAAGGAAGGAAGGAAGGAAGGAAGGAAGGAAGGAAGGAAGGAAGGAAG